>NW_024067832.1:300000-481934 GCF_009389715.1 Phoenix dactylifera | reverse complement strand
AATTTGGAGGATTGAATAAGTCAATTTAGGTTGTTAATTGACTCAATTGATTGAGTAATAGAGCTTGGGTTGAGCCAAATTGAATTAGATTCAATTTGGGCTATATTAGGGTTTGACCTAATTAGATTAGGTTTAAATCAAGAAGATTGGGCTTGACCTAATTAATGGGACTGGACCTAATTGGATTGGGCATGATCCAAGGTCCTCATCTGATGAAGATTCTGAATTCAAATATTTGAAATTTGAATTCGAGATCAATTTCTGAAAATTAGGAAACCCAGGTTTGGAAATTAGATGACACATGTCAGCCCACATCAATGGGCGCCGATAGTGGAATTTTTTCCTTTTAGTTGATGGCGCATGATGACACACGTTATGGCAAGGATCCCATGGTGTGTGCGCCATGAGAAAATTTATCCTGATTTGATTAGGATTTTAATTCCTTTATTTGATGGTGGCAAAGTAGACATGTGGCGAGATCTAGCAGGGGACGCAAAATTAGGGGGTGTGCGGCTGTTTTCTTTTGGGAAGAAATGAATTCCTATTCCTTAGGGATTCAAATGCAGGCATTTCAAATGGCCACACTTCTCTTCTTTATTCACCGCACATGATCCTATTTGTGATGGGGATTTCAATTGCCATTTGATGGCAATTAATTGGTGCAAAGAAGGAAGGAAGGTGTGGATTTTTGGCAATAAGAGGCCCTCCATGCCATCTCCTTCATGGGTGTGTAAATTTCTGGATAGCCTAAGTTCTGAAAAAAGGAGAGAACACGTGAAGGTCACAAGTTCTCTTTGATCTCCTCCATCTCCTCCTTCGTCGCCTTCAAAGGAACGATCAAGGGTTGATTGTTTCAAGATTTCAGCACATCCTCGGGGCTAGCAATCCCGGAGACGTCGATCATCCAAGAGCTTCGTGTGGATCACCCATGGAGGCCAGACGGTTGTGTGGCTATGAAGCTCGAGCATCATATTCATTTGTCTCTGTGATTCATAAAGGTATAAATCTAGAGATATAATTTTGTGCTAAGTTTTTTTTTTTTTTGATCGGGTTCAATCCGTCGAGGATTCATACCTCTTTTGGGGCTCCTCACGGAGTGATCTCCAGATCTCATTCAATGAGCATTCAGAGATAGATTGGATCCAAAATTAGTCGAGTTTAGAACTTTACTAATGCTCTTATTTTCAGATCTAATGATAATCATGCATAGTTGGTTTTATGCATAATCGTTTAAATGGTCTTGGTATTTATGATCTATTCTGTATGCTAGAATTAAAATATTTAATTCTATCTTTCCACTGTGATTTAAATATTAAGAACTACGTGTGGCTTGATCCTCCTTTCGAAGGGGTACGTAGGCAACCCGATCAGGTGTAGCCACGGTTTTTTAAGAAAAATTTTTAATTTTCAGCATGCAGCCCATTGTAAATAAACCATCAATCTCCAGATTCCTTCATCATGTCTGACAGTAATGCCAAGGACATCGATGGATTTGGTTGATTCCCCAACATTCAAATTTACGATGATGTCGGTGAGGCAGTTGAATCAACTATAGGGATAGGGAAGGAAGTTTCTCCGACACAACTCCGATCGGAGAAACTTCGGAACAAACTAATCCCCCGAGGGGGACGAGGCCACAGGCCGAAGGGGGGTAACGACCAATTTCCAGGTGACAGGTCCATTTATGGACCAGATATCCCCCGAGGGACTATAGTTTATAGTCCGTTACCCCCCTTCGGCCTGTGGCCTCGTCCCCCTCGGGGGATATCCGGTGAATAAGTCTACCTAGAAGGGGGAAGTGCTTTCTGCGCGGGTGCATGGGAAGCACTTCATTCTTCAATTTATTCCCCCTGTGAGGGGGGTAACTCCGGAGTGAAAGAGGTAACTACGTTACCACTTTCACGTAGGAGTGGGGGGGGGGAGTTCGCCTAAGTAGTTATATCCCACTGAAGGGGATATAACCTTAGGCTCATCCCCTTCGGTATAACACCTTCGGTGTTATACCTACGGGGCCCTCAGATTTGAAACCCTTCGGATTTCTAATCTTCGGCTTCGAAAAAAGAAACCCTCCGGGTTTCTTATCCCTCGTCCCTTATAACACTCCTACGTGAAAGTGGTAACTCCATTACCTCTTTCACTCCTCTAGAACACGGAATTTCAGAATTTCGTGTTCCGTTCGCTAGGTTAGTTAGGAGCTCGCTAACTAACCTAGCTCACTCTCTTCCGCGTGAGGGTTAATGAAGAATGAATGAGTTCCCATATCTTTCCTTACCGGAAAGTCAAAGATCCCCTATTTCATTCTCCCGAAAACGAAGGTCGAAATCCCTCTCTTTCTCACCCCGAGGAAGACCACTTTTATCGTATATAAACAAAAAGTAATTTCCTTTCCTGACTCGCTCGGACACCTCGCTCAAACACCTACTTCCAGATTAGATGGACGTTACCCCCTGCCCCCTCGAGGGGATTTAGGGGGATTTAATTTACTTATTCACGCACACATGCGTGCTGTAATGTGTCATTTTAAGGCTTAACTTGTTAGATGAAATCGCGCTATAACGCGATTTCATCACTCCAACAAATAATCTACCGCAAACGAGCTTTAACCTATCTTAAAGCTCGTTTTTTATTAGAATATTGAGGGTTTTTTTTGGTGGGGGCACCCCCCTTCAAAAATATCCTCAATCTATAGATTCAATGTTATGGTATTATACCCCCTTCGGCCTCTGGCCTCGTCTCCCCGGGGGGATATCTGGTCCATAAATGGACCTGTCACCTAGAAATTGGTCGTTACCCCCCTCGGCCTGTGGCCTCGTCCCCCTCGGGGGGATTAGTTTGTTCCGAAGTTTCTCCCATCAGAGTTGTGTCGGAGAAACTTCCTTCCCTATCCCTATAGTTTATAGTCCGTTACCCCCCTTCGGCCTGTGGCCTTGTCCCCTCGGGGGGGTATCCGGTGAATAAGTCTACCTAGAAGGGGGGAAGTGCTTTCTGCACAGGTGCGTGGGAAGCACTTTATTCTTCAATTTATTCCCCCTGTGAGGGGGGGTAACTCGGAGTGAAAGAGGTAACTACGTTACCACTTTCACGTAGGAGTGGGGGGGGGGGAGTTCGCCTAAGTAGTTATATCCCCCTGAAGGGGATATAACCTTAGGCTCATCCGCTTCGGTATAACACCTTCGGTGTTATACCTACGGAGCCCTCAGATTTGAAACCCTTCGGGTTTCTAATCTTCGGCTTCGGAAAAAGAAACCCTCCGGGTTTCTTATCCCTCGTCCCTTATAACACTCCTACGTGAAAGTGGTAACTCCGTTACCTCTTTCACTCCTCTAGAACACGGAATTTCAGAATTCCGTGTTCCGTTCGCTAGGTTAGTTAGGAGCTCGCTAACTAACCTAGCTCACTCTCTTCCGCGTGAGGGTTAATGAAGAATGAATGAGTTTCCATATCTTTCCTTACTGGAAAGTCAAAGATCCCCTATTTCATTCTCCCAAAAAACAAAGGTCGAAATCCCTCTCTTTCTCACCCCGGGGAAGACCACTTTTATCGTATATAAACAAAAAGTAATTTCCTTCCCTGACTCGCTCGGACACCTCGCTCAAACACCTACTTCCAGATTAAATGGACGTTACCCCCTGCCCCCTCAAGGGGATTTAGGGGGATTTAATTTACTTATTCGCGCACACATGCGCGCTGTAATGACACAAGGTGTCATTTTAAGGCTTAACTTGTTAGACGAAATCGCGCTATAACGCGATTTCATCACTCCAACAATAATCTACCGCAAACGAGCTTTAACCTATCTTAAAGCTCGTTTTTTATTAGAATATTGAGGGTTTTTTTGTGGGGGTACCCCCTTTTTTTAAAATATCCTCAATCTATAGATTCAATGTTATGGTATTATACCCCCCTTCGGCCTCTGGCCTCGTCCTCCTCGGGGGGATATCCGGTCCATAAATGGACCTGTCACCTGGGAATTGGTCGTTACCCCCTTCGGCCTGTGGCCTCGTCCCCCTCGGGGGATTAGTTTGTTCCGAAGTTTCTCCGATCAGAGTTGTGTCGGAGAAACTTCCTTCCCTATCCCTATAGTTTATAGTCCTTCCCTATTCCAAAAAAAAGTTAAGGTATTGCTGAAATATTCCAATTAGCTAGTCCATTCATCTTAGTTTGATGGCATTGTTAATTAGTACTTCACATCCCTTAAAGAGTTCAAGGTAGAAAATACATGGTGGATCAAACATGAGGATGGAAGAGAGGGGAATATGTGAGAGGGAAATTCAAAACATGATTGGTTTTGGAGGGACCTAAGAAGAAGAGAGGGACGTTGAGTAAATAATGGGAGAAAGAGGTGGACTGAGGGAGGTGGAGCAAGAGAAGAAGGGATCAAAGAGATGAGAGAGATAGAAACAAAAGATATAAGGAAAAAGGGGGAGAGAAGGGGGGAGGTTGTGTGGAGAAGGAGGGTGATGCATCTCTCTTGATTATAGCAAGAAGAGAGAGAAGGTGGATTAGAGATAGGGGAACAAAGTGAGGGGAGTGGAGTAGAGAAGGGAGAGTTTTTGGCTAGATTAGATATGGAGCAAAGAATGGAATGAATGAGGAGAAAAGAGAGGCATGGATCTTTAAAATGATATGGAGAGAATGGTAAAGAGAAGAAAGTAGCAGAAGAGAAGGAAAAAGGGGAGAGCAAGCAGAGAAAGAAGGGAGGAGGGAGAGAGGTAGCATAGAACGGGAGAGAGGCAGCATAGAATGCGAGAGAGGCACGTCTCTTGATTAGAATATATTCTTTCCTTCTCACTATCATAGATCGAGGCAAATGAGGGGTTTAACAGAGTTTTATTTGCTTTGAGATCCACATCCTTCTTAATCTCATGAAAAACTTCAATGCACGAAAAAAAAAATATTTGTATTTCAGAAAAAATATGAAAAAAGAAGAGCATGATATAGGATCATAACCATTTGATTTTTTATATTTTGATAAATATTTTTTCATAGTTATACTTCAGTTCTTAATCCTATAAGAGAACTCTATCTTGGCCTATGTTGCATGTGATTTCTATTTGTTTTCTTTTTTCCATTGCATTCCCTTTTTTTTCCTTCATCATATATGGTTTTAGTCTTTCGGTAACGTAATTTTTCTTTTCAAATTGTTGGACTCCCAACTCATTTTGTAGAGTCTTTGCTATAATTTTTTTTAATTTTTCATTGTATCCTTTCAACTTTAAAGAGTTGGATTTTTTTTTTTTTACCATCCTTGGTATGCCATCCATGTTAGAGCCATAGGTGTATTTCTTAATTATGATATTTGATTTGCCCAATCATCTTTTTTAAGGAACATGATAGTGCACGCTTTTATTAAGATTTTATTCTTATTTTTTTCCTTCCCCCTCTATCCAACATTCTCGTTTCCCCTTCTGAATAGGGACGCTTCATTCACCTTGTGGATATGAACTTCTGTCACATAATTTCTTATCACAGCAAGAGTTCTCATAATTTCGTAAAAAATGGCAATAAACAATGATGGGAGGCCTGCTGACAAACAACCAGTAAGGAGTAGTCATTCTGCTTTAATTCCTGTCTGCCTTGCCAAGATGATCCTGGTCTCTTTGTTTTTTTTTGTAATTCAACAGGTGCCACCAAGTAGACATTTAAGGATAGAGAAATAAATTGAATTTTTGAAAGAAGACGGCTTCTATCTTTTTATTAACGAGGATAAATATACTCTTTTAATCGATAAAATATTCATCACTCCATGTACCTCCCCTTTGGTATACTCGAAGGAGCACCAATGTGGGTTTCTATGTGCCATACACGAGGGTAAGTGGTTCATGACAGGCCTTACTGCCCATCTATCCCTTGAAAACTCATATTTTCCTTTATCATCTATAAACTTTCACTATTTCCCATGCATCTATTATATGATTCTATGCGCAGTAGGGCAAAAATTAGATCAAATACTAGCATAACCATATCCATATTTATTTTATTTGATAAATATATATATGGATGTTGATATTTGTTGGATAAAAAAAATTATATCTGTATTTGTTTTAAATAGATGTAGGTACAAATCGAATACCAAAAATATCGATATAAAATACGGATATAAATCGGATAATTAAATTTTATGACCACAGAATCCAAGATATTACTAAATGAATAATAAATCAAGTTAATAACATGTTAATATGGTCATTTATTTTTTAAAAAAATTTATGAATGCTATATAAAATTAAATAGGATTATAAATAAAATTGGATATTTGGATATAGATTGAATAGTTGTCTATCCATATCTATATCTGTTGCTGGTGGTCCAAACCGTGAACGATTGGCACTGCGGTGTGAACGGGGTTCCGTCTGAGTTGTCTTGGTTGGTGTTGGTTGCGCTCCACCTTCCGCCAAGAAACCTGCAAACAAGCCTTGCACCACCACCAGGGTGGTGATGGCCCTCCGACGGTCAAGTCAGAGGAGATTGGAGGAGGAGGAGAGGTGATAATCGCAAGTAAGAGAGTGCTCTGGGAGATATTGCTCACCCCCCCCTTTCTCCCCCCAGCCGCATATATACCTGGCTGGGGGGTCTCTCAGGGGGGTTCGTTATCGTGGGGCACGATGGTGTGGCCACTGACATGGCCGTTACAGGGCGTCGTGGAGCAGCACCGGGTACGGCCCACGTCAGGGCATAGTGGGGCTCCGCTTTGTACGGCTGATGCAGGAGATCGTGGAGCAGCATCGGATACAGCCGTTGCAGGGAGTAGTGGAGCAGGAGGCCGCGGCGTGCCTCTGGGGAATAGCCTGTCGTTATCAAGAGATCTCCGACTCGGGGTCGGAGCGCTGGATCAAGGGGCAGCCGACTCGGGGTCGGGCTGCGGAGCCGAGGATATCCGACTCGGGGTCGGATTGCTGGATCAAAGGGCAGCCGACTCGGGGTCGGGCTGCGGAGCCGAGGATGTCCGACTCGGGGTCGGATTGCTGGATCAAAGGGCAGCCGTAGTCTTTCTGGGCGCGCGTGCCGGTCACGTGGGGCATGGCGGCTTATTTCCCCCGTAACAGTAGCCCCCACTTCCGAGCCTGGAACCAGAAGGGGAACAGGTGAAGGGAGTGATGTTTCGGGGATTGCCGCCGTTCCTCGGAGAGGCGCGCGCGCTTCGAGCTCCCCGCCCTTTTTATGGCGTATGGCGGTTATTGCCGACCTGGCAGTCTGAGGATTTCGGCGGACATCCTTCCTTAATGGTGTCGATTCGCCTTTGGGGCGCGAGCGACCCTTCGGCAGCCAGGCGTCCTCTGGCGTCATCGAGGCGTCACTTGCCTTTCCGCCTATTTAATCGGGGGCCTTTCCCCGTCCGTCTTCTTCTTTACAGATATTTTCAAGTTTCCCCTTTGCGCAGCTGTTGCTGCCGTCGGACTGTTCACTTGTTTCTCCTTTGGCGCTCTCGGAGCCGTTCTTACCTCTTTTCCGGTGAGTTTTCCCCATTCTTCTACTTAGGGCTCTCCATACTTTCCCCTCTTATACTAGTGTACTCCAGTCGCTCCGGTCTTTCCCCCCTTCCTGTCCCCGTCCTGACCGTAGGTTTATTGGCCATTAGGAATGGGCGAAGTGAGAGCAGACCAAATTAAGTCGGAGCTGGTCGCCACAGACTTAGACAGACTCGTGGCTCGGTACCACCTTCCCGAGGCCTGCAACGCCACGCTCCCGGGGCCTGAGGAGAGGATGTCCCATCCTCCTCCAGGGAAGATCGCCATCAATGAGGGCATTCTCCAGGCCGAGTTCCGCTTTCCCCCTTCGGACTTGGTCATGCAGGTGCTACGGGGTTTAAGAGTGGCACCGACGCAACTGGTGCCGAACTCGTGGCGGGCCCTGACGGTCTTCCAGGTTCTCTGCCGTATGCACGAGATCCCCGCCACCCTGAATGTTTTTTGGGAGTTCTACAGCCTGAGCGGCCACCCCCAGGACAAAGGGTGGTGGTGCTTCGCAGCACGGCGAGGATGCGGCCTTGTCAAGGAGGCTCCTACCTCCATTCACAAATGGAAGGAGCGCTTCTTTTTTGTTGATGCAGATCCCTCTTGGGAAATCAGGGCGACCTGGGAGACCCCGATGAAGTCTCCGATCGGCCTATCGAGACTGTCAAGGGAGGAGTCCGATGGCTTGGCCGCCTTGAAGGGGTTGGTTGCCGAGGGCCAGCTCCCCCCGGTGGCCCGCCTTATTTCCGAGGATACTTTGGTGAATGTCGGTCTGAGCTCGGTCCCCACCGACCGTGAGTCCGCCACCGATTCTTTCTTGACTTTTTCCCTTCTTTCGTCCCGTTCTTTCCTTTGGTTTCTCCGTCTCCGACTATCCCGTCCTTTTTGCAGAGATCGACGACGTCATGCGGTCGGTGAAGACAAAGGCTGTTGGTAGGGCGTCCCTACTGGAAGCAGCCCAGAGGAGGAAACGAGCTCTTCCGAGCGGGGCCCCACCGGCGAAGAAGTCCCGTAAGGAGGTGCCTCCGACGCCGACCGACGAGTCCGGGCCCACCGATCAGGGAGACGTCGTGGGCACGGACCGGCAGCTGACGCTGTATCAGCCCTCCGGTGGTAAGATTGCCGCTACTCCGGAGGTATCATCCGAGCCTGCCCGAGACGGACGGGTCGGACGTGATCGGTCCCCGACCCGGCCTTCGACTCGTCGGCTCCTGATGACTCGAGGAGGGACGCGCCGAGGCCCCGACCGAGCGGGACCCTATCAATTCCTGGGGTGACCCCCGCCCCGAGCGCGATCGGCCGGACTCTTCCCCAGGCGATGGATAGGGGTAAGGCTGCAGAACCACCGTCCGGCTCTGGGGAGAAATCGGGGTCTGCCTTCACTACCGATGGCGCCCGAAATCTCATCGAAACAGTGCTGCTGGAGAAGGACCGTCGGCGGGTCCGGGAGTTGGAGGTCTCTGACGTTGGGGCTGCCAGCTGTGTCTGTCTCATGTCGGTGAGTGTTCTTCTGGCCGCTTTTCACCATTTATTGGCTCTGTTGTTCTCCGCCTGACTCCCTTATTTTTCCTATTTCTTAGCTCGCCCAGTACATGATCCGTCTGGAGGAGTGCTACAAGGAACAGGCGGGGCTTCTGGCGAAGGCCGAGGACCGGCTGAAAGCAGTGGAAAAGGGAGGCCAGGCTGTGGCAGGCAGGACGACCGGGGACTTCGAGGCGAGGCTCCGGGAGGCCGAAGAGCGGGCACTCGGCTTTGCTGCCCTCGAGAAGCAACTGTTGGAGGCTCAGGAGCAGCTCAAGGTTGCCTCGGGTCTCGAGGGCGAGGTCAAGAAGGCGGATGAGCGGGCCGAGAAGCAGTCCCGGAAGGCTGCCGACTACCGGGAGAGGTGGGAGAAGGCCAGCGGTCAGCCGACAACGCCCGCAACCGAACCCGGTCTCTTGAAGCTAAGCTGGGCGAATTGGAGTCGGCCTTGGAGAAGTCCCGTGCGAGCGATCAGGAGCTTCATTCGCGCCTGACGGAGGCTGAGGCTGCTCGCATTGCTGCCGAAGCGAAGCACAAGGAGGCTCGGGCTGAGCTGCTGAGGGTCTCCACCGAGGCGGAAGGCCGGATTGTGGCGAAGGTCTTGGAGGCGAAAGCCCAGATTATGGAGCGGGCAGAGGCGGCGCTGGCCGAGAGGAGTGCGGAAATCGGGCGTCAGGCGGTAGAGGCTTATCGCCAGTCCGCCGAGTTCGCTCATGATATGTCGGAGGCAGTACAGACCTATCGTCAGTCCGACGAGTTTGTCCGTGACGCGTCGGACGCGGGGGCCGAAGCCTTTGTCTTAGGCTTCGAGGAGGGCCTGGCAAGGGTGTCGGCTAAGTACCCCGAAGTTGACCTGAGCGAGATTTCCCTTCTCGACTCCTCTCCGGCGCCATTGCCTGCTGGTTCTCCTGCTGCTTCCCTACCTCCTGCGGACGAGCCCGACGTTCCCGACCCGGGAGTTCCTCCAAGCTGACCTCTTGTACCTTTCGTTGTCTTCTTTTTTTTTTTTTTTTTTTGCATACCGGCGTTTTGCCAAATTGTATGGGCCTCGGCCCTGAAACAATTAATGCAAGTTGAATGTTTCTTCATCTCGCCTTCGTCCTTCTTTTTCTTTAACTCTCGGTAGCGTCTTGCTGACTCCTGGCTCCCGAAATTCTTCCGGCGCTAGGCCAGGCATCCGAGGGTTAGGCCTCAGGAAACTCTTCCGGCGCTAAGCCAGGCATCCGAGGGTTAGGCCTCGGAAAATTCTTCCGGCGCTAAGCCAGGCATCCGAGGGTTAGGCCTCCGGAAATTCTTCCGGCGCTAAGCCAGGCATCCGAGGGTTAGGCCTCAGGAAATTCTTCCGGCGCTAAGCCAGGCATCCGAGGGTTAGGCCTCAGGAAATTCTTCCGGCGCTAAGCCAGGCATCCGGGGGTTAGGCCCCAGGAAATTCTTCCGGCGCTAAGCCAGGCATCCGAGGGTTAGGCCTCGAGAAATTCTTCCGGCGCTAAGCCAGGCATCCGAGGGTTAGGCCTCAGGAAATTCTTCCGGCGCTAAGCCAGGCATCCGAGGGTTAGGCCTCAGGAAATTCTTCCGGCGCTAAGCCAGGCATCCGAAGGTTAGGCCCCAGGAAACTCTTCCGGCGCTAAGCCAGGCATCCGAGGGTTAGGCCTCAGGAAATTCCACTCGTTGGTCGACCAAGGCTGGCGCATGCCGAGGCAACTGGTCGGGGCTTCAGGCTAGTCTGCTCCCGGGATGGTCATCGGGTTAGCCTGGCATCCGAGGGCCGAGCCTCGGGACCTTCCACTCGTTGGTCGGCCAAGGCTGGCGCAAGCCGAGGCGACCGGTCGGGGCTTCCGGCTAGTCTGCTCCCGGGATGATCATCGGGCTAGCCAGGCATCCGAGGGCCGTCAAGCCTCAGGAAATTCCGCTCGTTGGTCGGCCAAGGCTGGCGCAAGCCGAGGCGACCGGTCGGGGCTTCCGGCTAGTCTGCTCCCGGGATGATCATCGGGCTAGCCAGGCATCCGAGGGCCGTCAAGCCTCAGGAAATTCCGCTCGTTGGTCGGCCAAGGCTGGCGCGAGCCGAGGCGACCGGTCGGGGCTTCAGGCTAGTCTGCTCCCGGGATGATCATCGGGTTAGCCTGGCATCCGAGGGCCGAGCCTCGGGACATTCCGCTCGTTGGTCGGCCAAGGCTGGCGCAAGCCGAGGCGACCGGTCGGGGCTTCCGGCTAGTCTGCTCCCGGGATGATCATCGGGCTAGCCAGGCATCCGAGGGCCGTCAAGCCTCAGGAAATTCCGCTCGTTGGTCGGCCAAGGCTGGCGCGAGCCGAGGCGACCGGTCGGGGCTTCAGGCTAGTCTGCTCCCGGGATGATCATCGGGTTAGCCTGGCATCCGAGGGCCGAGCCTCGGGACATTCCGCTCGTTGGTCGGCCAAGGCTGGCGCAAGCCGAGGCGACCGGTCGGGGCTTCCGGCTAGTCTGCTCCCGGGATGATCATCGGGCTAGCCAGGCATCCGAGGGCCGAGCCTCGGGAAATTCCGCTCGCTGGTCGTGCGCTTGTCGCTCGCTGCCCGACGGGGTTTCTCCGTGGCCAGCCGCGATCATGTTTCTCCTTTTCTCTAAGCGTTGCCTGGGGGAACACGAGAAGGGCATTAAACGCTAATTAATGCGTTACCTGGGAAATCGGATCGCCAGCTGCTACTTGCGAGGAGTGTTAGTTGAGCGGCCGCGATACGCGGGTTCTTCGAGGAGGATACGGCCTAGGCGCGAGCGGAGATATGTGGACCTAGGGGTACATGACACCCGGATTGTCCTGCACAAAGAATGCGGTTTAAGGAGAATGACGCTTAGGAAATCGCGGGGAGATACGCCTCGGGAGCCGGAACGGCTCCGGTTTCAATGCGCCTGCATTTATTGGAGCCACCCGCATCGGAACGACCAGGGGGCCGCAGTTTGGCTATAAATACAGGTGCAGGTACGATGGAGTTTGCCAAGCCGGAGCTGTTCAGGTTGCCATGGATCGCGGACCTCCTCCTTGGCATATGACTGAGAGACTCCTGTTGAAGGAAAGGGGAGGCGCTCCCCTTGCGACTTCAGCCAACTAGCCGTTTCATCTGGGATCAACAAGGAGGGTCTTCCCGGCGGAACTCCGCTCTAGGCGTTTCATCCGGGATCACATCTCCCCTCCTTGAAGTTCAGCCTCCCGATTGAGCTCTGCACCAGACGCTCAGTCCGGGACCGCGCCTCCATATGCTCTTCCCCCTCGAATTCCTTCTCTTTCCTACCACTGGGGAGGATGGGAATATCCTTTGGAGGCGGCGTTCCCCTGGGGGCAGCGGGAGCTTCTTCTGCGGCGGCTCCTCGTCTTTTTGGTGAGGTGCTGGATGGCGCCTCCGGTTAGAAGCACCCACTTCCGGTGGGATTGCAGCTGCTTTGGGTTGAGGGTTTGGGATCCTCGGTCCTCAGCTCCATGGATTCTCCACCTCTTCTTTGCTTTCTTTACTCCCTAATTCCCCTCTGGGAATTCCTTGTAATCACACGAGCACGCCATTGTAACCAGAAATTATTGAAATGAAAAGTGTTGCACCTTTTCAAATTGTCTTTCTGGCCTTGTTGTTCTACTGGTAATACATCCGCAGGTTAGCGGAATTCCAGCCCCTTGGAATTTCTCGGCCATCTAGGGCTTCCAACTGGTAGGAGCCAGGTCGGTTTACCCAACGAACTTTATACGGGCCTTCCCAATTCGGCGCTAGCTTCCCACCTTCCGTAGGTTGAGATGCCTTAGCTCGCCTCAGCACCAGATCTCCAATTCTGAAAAGCTTCGGTCGGACTTTGGAGTTGTAATATCGGGCCACCCTCCGCTGATACATTGCCATCCGAACCTGCGCCATTTTCCTTGCTTCTTCCAAGAGATCCAGGTTCCCTCGGAGTTGCTCCGAGTTGGCCTCGGGTCGGTGTGCGGCTACCCGAGGTGAGGGAAGTCCGAGCTCTACGGGGACAACGGCTTCCGTGCCATAGGTTAGGCTGAAAGGCGTCTCCCCGGTAGGAGTCCGATGCGTGGTCCGATACGCCCAAAGGACATTCTCGAGTTCCTCGACCCAAGCTTGCCCCGTCCGTCCGATCCGCGCTTTGATACCTTGGAGGATTGTCCGATTTGTGACCTCGGCCTCGCCGTTGGTTTGGGGATGCGACACGGACGTGAACCGATGTTCGATCCCGAACTCCTCGCAGAAGTCTCGGAAATGCTTGTTATCAAACTGTCGACCGTTATCCGAGATGAGGACCCGAGGTACCCCAAATCGGACAATGATGTTCTTCTTTACGAACTTCCGGACTTGCGCCTCCGTGATGGTGGCCAGTGGCTCTGCCTCCACCCACTTGGTGAAGTAGTCGATGGCGACAATCAAAAATTTCCGCTGGGCCGAAGCGATGGGGAATGGTCCGAGGATATCCATTCCCCACTGTGCAAAGGGCCAGGGGGCGGTGATTGGCGCCAAGGGAACAGAGGGGACTCTCTGGATGTTGGCGTGGCGCTGGCAGGCGTCGCATTTCCGTACGTGATCCTTTGAGTCTTCCAATAAGGTCGGCCAATAGTAGCCTTGCCTCATGATCTTATGTGCCAGGGACCTAGCCCCCAGGTGCGATCCGCAGATGCCTTCGTGGACTTCGCTGAGGGCGTAAGCCGCTTCCGAAGGGCGGAGGCACCTTAAGAGGGGGGCGGTGAACGAGGTCCGATACAGCCTCCCTTCGTAGAGTACGTAGTGGGCGGACTTCATAACAAGTCGCCGAGCTTGATCTTCATCTTCGGGGAGGATCCCTTCGGCGAGGTAAGCTACAAGCGGGTCCATCCAAGATGGTTCCGGATCAATTGCCATTACCGCTTCAGCCTCGCCGATGCTCGGGGCATCTAGGGTCTCCAGGTATATCGCCCTTGACAAGTTGTGTGCCTCAGCGCCCACCAAGCGGGACAACCTGTCGGCCCTAGCATTTTCGCTCCTTGGGACCTGCTGAATGTCAATACTGCCGAGGTCGGAAATGAGTGCTTGCACCTTCCGGACGTAGCTCTGCATGGTCGGGCTCCGTGCCTCGAACTCCCCTCGAACCTGCCCGACCACCAGCTGGGAGTCGGTGAAGACCTTCAGACGCCGGATGCCGAGCTCCTTGGCGAGTTTGAGTCCCGTGACTAGGGCCTCGTACTCCGCCTCATTGTTGGTCACTGGAAATCCGAACCTCAAGGCATACTCGGCTATCACTCCATCGGGATTGGTAAGGACCAGCCCAGCCCCTCCACCTTCAGGGTTCGACGACCCGTCAATGTGGAGCGTCCAGATCGGGAGATCGAGGCTGGGTGTTTCCGGCGGCCTAGGTTCCGCCTCCTGCACAGTGCACTCAGCGAGAAAGTCCGCGAGCACCTGGGCCTTGATGGCGGGCCGGGGCTGGTAGCGGATGTCGAACTCACCAAGTTCTACTGCCCACTTCACCAGCCGTCCCGCATTCTCAGGATTGCTGAGGATCTGCCGCAGTGGTTGATCGGTCAAAAGGGTGACAGAATGAGCCTGGAAATAGGGGCGAAGCCTCCTGGTCACAGTCAGCAGCGCGAAGGCGATCTTTTCAGCCTTCGTGTACCGCGTCTCGGCATCCCGGAGGACTCGGCTGGTGTAGTACACGGGCTTCTGAAGTTTTGCCTCTTCCCGAACCAGTACTGCGCTGACTGCGGTTGGGGAGACCGCCAGGTAAAGGTAGAGCATCTCCCCCTCTTGCGGCTTGGACAGCAGGGGAGGAGACGCCATGTACTCCTTGAGCTGGTCGAACGCCACTTGACATTCAGCCGTCCAGAGGAAGTCTTTCGGGCGCTTCAACACCTTGAAGAACGGTTGGCAGCGTTCGGCCGATTTTGCCACAAATCGTCCGAGCGCGGCGACCCTTCCAGCGAGCTCCTGAACCTCCTTCACTTTGGTCGGAGGGGACATATCTTGGATGGCCTTGATTTTGTCCGGGTTGGCCTCGATCCCCCGCTGGTTGACAATGAAGCCGAGGAACCTCCCGGCCGAAGCACCAAAGGCGCACTTCGCTGGGTTTAGCTTCATACGAAACTTCCGCAAGGTGGCGAAGGTCTCCTCCAGATCCGCAATGTGCTGATCCGCATGGCGGCTCTTTACCAGCATATCGTCCACGTACACCTCCATGTTCCGGCCGATCTGCTCCTTGAAGATTTTATTGACGAGGCGCTGGTAAGTAGCGCCGGCGTTCTTCAGACCGAAGGGCATTACCTTGTAACAGTACAGCCCCCTGTCTGTTATGAAGGCCGTTTTCTCCTCGTCCTGTGGAGCCATCATTATTTGGTTGTAGCCGGAGAAGGCGTCCATGAAAGACAGCAGCTGATATCCGGAAGTCGCGTCGACCAGTTGGTCTATTCGCGGAAGCGGAAAGCTATCCTTGGGGCACGCCTTGTTCAGGTCGGTGTAGTCGACGCACATCCTCCACTTCCCGCTCGCCTTCCGGACAAGTACGACGTTTGCCAGCCACTCGGGGTAGCTCACTTCCCTTATGAAACCTGCCTCCAAGAGTTTGTCTACCTCCTGGTCGACCACCCGGATCCGATCCGGGGCACAGTGTCTCTTCTTTTGCTTTACTGGTCGGTGGGTCGGGTCGACGTTGAGGGCGTGAGAAATGACCTCCGGGTCGATCCCAGGTACATCGGCCGCCGACCAGGCAAACACATCAGCATTGGCTCGGAGGAATTCCACTAACCGGAGCCGAGCTTCCAAGTCGAGGTTGGCACCGACCCGGACCGTGCGGTCCGGGCGGCCTTCTTCGAGGGGAACTTCGATTACGCCCTCGGCCGGCTCCCCGTGCCGCAAGGCCACTTCGTCTCTGGCGTCAAGGGACTCGACGCTTAGGGCCTCCATGGGCTTCTTCCCTTTGAGAGTTGCTAGGAAACACTGCCGTGCGGTTGGTTGGTCACCTCGGACCTCTCCAATCCCGGCCGCCGTGGGGAACCGCATGAGCAAATGGTAGGTAGAAACCACCGCGCGAAGGGCATTCAGTCCGGATCGTCCGAGGATAGCGTTGTAGGCCGAGGGGACACGACGACCAAGAACCCGAGTCGCACCGTGGCTTCTGCGGGTGCAACGCCCGCAGTCACAGGCAGCTCAATGACACCTTCGGCCGAGATAGCGTCTCCAGTGAATCCTATGAGGGGGGTGGATGTTTTGTGCAACAATTGTCGGGACAAGCTCATCTTTTGGAAGGCCTCGTAATACAAAATATCAGCTGAGCTTCCACTATCCACAAGAACACGCCTTACATCATAGTTCGCCATAGTGAGAGAGATCACCATGGCGTCATCGTGGGGAGTCTGAACCCCCTTTACATCTTCATCACAAAAAGCGATTACATTTCCGACCCGCTGCCTCTTCGCGACGGCCACTCCTGATGCTTCCGCCGAGCCCCCTGCGTTCCTCACGGGCCGAGAGCAGCCCCCAGTGATGGTGTGGATCACTCCCGCAACGGGTCGATTCTGCTCCCGAGGCTCCTGAGGGGCCGGGTCGGCCGGACGCGGGTCTGCCGGGGGACGTCGGTCGTTTACATATCGACCGAGACGCCCTCGGCGAATGAGAGCCTCGATCTCGTCCCGAAGCTGGAAGCAGTCTTCGGTATCGTGGCCGTGGTCTCGGTGGTACTCACAGTATGCCCGAGAAGGCCTCCTCCCAGGGATCTTCTTCATCTGCCTCGGGACCGGGAGGTCCTCCCGCCCCTTGACCTCCATGAGGATCTGGGCCCGGGGGGCCAGGAGTGGGGTGTACCGGTTGAAGCGTCGGTGCGGAGAACGAGGGCGTGTGGCGCCGTGGTTCCTTGCTGGTGACGGGCTTCTGCGCCGGCGTTGAGGCGTCGGGCTCCTCCTCTGGGGTGCCTCTTTTCGCCTTTTCTTCCCGGGCTTTAGAGGGGCCTCGGCGGCCTCCTTGTTCCGGTGGGAGGCTGCCTCCTCGGCATCTGCATACTGGTTTGCCCGAGATAACAGCTCCGGGAAGCTCCGCGGCAGGCGTTTGTCCAGGGAGAAGGTGAGTCTGCCCTTCCGGAAGCCACGCTTCAGGGCTGAGAGAGCCACTTCCTGGCTCAGGTTCCGGACCTCCAGTGTAGCCTTGTTGAAGCGGGTGAGATAATCCCGCAGGCTTTCTCCCTCGTTTTGCCGGACATCAAAGAGGGAGTCGGAGACCAGTCGCCGCCTGCTACTGACGGCGAAATGGCTGATGAAGAAGCGGGTGAACTGGTCGAAGGACTGGATGGAGTTAGCCTCCAGGCCGGCGAACCATGCCCTTGCCGGGACACGGAGGGTCGCCGGGAAGGCCTTGCAGAGGAGCGGATCCGATGCTCCATGGAGGAGCATAAGAGTCCTGAAACTCTCCACGTGGTCCCGCGGGTCCGCCGCCCCGTCGTAGGGTTCGATCGCCGGCATTTTGAACCCCGGCGGGTTCGGGGTCCGCAGGATCCTCGAGGCAAGCGCCGGCTGGGAGGAGATCTCCAAGTCAGCGAAGGGATCTTTGGAGTGGCCCTTCAGGACCTGGAGCTGTCTGTGGAGATCGTCCACCCGCCGGTCCAGGGAGCGCGACCGGTGGGTGGGGGACAAGGAGCGGCGCGAGGGGGACCGACTGGAGTGCGGGCCCCTCGAGGACTGGGGTGTCTGAGAACGCGCCCGGGTCCGCCTCTCGTACCCCGCACAGCTCCGATGAGAAGGTCCTGGCAGAATGGACCGCACTCGAGAATCCTCCTCGCGCCGGCGCTCCTCTCCATGGGAGAGGAAGGAGCGCGGGTTGTGAGGAAGAGGCGAGTGCTCGGGGGGCAGCGGCTCCTGAGCCCGTTGCGGCACCCGAGAGATCACACCCTGCAGATTCTGCACTGCCTCCGCGAGGGTGCGAACCTGCTGGGCTAGCTGGTCGAACTGAGCAGCTTCGACCGTCTGAATGGGAGAAGGGGCGGTGGAGTGCTGCTGAGAGTGCGTTGGGGACGCAGCAGCCTCTCGGCCGGAGGCGCGAGAGGCTCCGCGACCGGAAGCATTGGAAGCTCCACGACCACCTCGCCGTGCCATTACGATCGTTCTAAGATTCGGGCCCTTCCTCTAGCGCCAACTGTTGCTGGTGGTCCAAACCGAGAACGATTGGCACTGCGGTGTGAACGGGGTTCCGTCTGAGTTGTCTTGGTTGGTGTTGGTTGCGCTCCACCTTCCGCCAAGAAACCTGCAAACAAGCCTTGCACCACCACCAGGGTGGTGATGGCCCTCCGACGGTCAAGTCAGAGGAGATTGGAGGAGGAGGAGAGGTGATAATCGCAAGTAAGAGAGTGCTCTGGGAGATATTGCTCACCCCCCCCTTTCTCCCCCCAGCCGCATATATACCTGGCTGGGGGGTCTCTCAGGGGGGTTCGTTATCGTGGGGCACGATGGTGTGGCCACTGACATGGCCGTTACAGGGCGTCGTGGAGCAGCACCGGGTACGGCCACGTCAGGGCATAGTGGGGCTCCGCTTTGTACGGCTGATGCAGGAGATCGTGGAGCAGCATCGGATACAGCCGTTGCAGGGAGTAGTGGAGCAGGAGGCCGCGGCGTGCCTCTGGGGAATAGCCTGTCGTTATCAAGAGATCTCCGACTCGGGGTCGGAGCGCTGGATCAAGGGGCAGCCGACTCGGGGTCGGGCTGCGGAGCCGAGGATATCCGACTCGGGGTCGGATTGCTGGATCAAAGGGCAGCCGACTCGGGGTCGGGCTGCGGAGCCGAGGATGTCCGACTCGGGGTCGGATTGCTGGATCAAAGGGCAGCCGTAGTCTTCCTGGGCGCGCGTGCCGGTCACGTGGGGCATGGCGGCTTATTTCCCCCGTAACAAGCGGCATTATGATCTGCTGCATGGCACATCATTAACGACGTTTTTACATATCTCTAAAGAATGATGCTTTTAGCATCACTAACGAACAATGCCTTTAAGTGTCGCTAAGGAACAATGCTTCTCACCATCGCTATTAAACGATACTTTTAAAATTTTGACGATGCTTTAAAGCATTGCAATATTCCGCTAGCTCATATATTTTTTTAAAAAATAGAAAAAATGGAATAAAATCTGTGTATATATCACATCCTATATAATAATCAAGCATATATAACAAACTCATATAACAACACTTGTATCATATATGAAAATGACAAATTACATTCTCAAACAAGAATAAATATCCAATGCAACTCAAAAAACATAAAAATATACATCATATATAAAACTCAAAAAAAAGTCAAGCCACAAGCTATCAGTGGTCAATGGCATCATGATCATTATTATTTCTATTACTACTAAAAATATCGGAAAGCAATAAGAAGAAGATAGAAACTTTAGGAAGTTAAGAATATAAAAATCACAATATATTATAAATCATTAACCTCATAAAAAATATACACCATAATTATATAAAATATACAAATAGAAGTAGTTATTTACTTAAGGTGGAGCAAACCTTTTTAATAAGGGCGTACTCTAGTCAAGCTGAACTCTCATAGTGTGCATATCTTGTCTCTAAGGACTCTACCTCATATCCCGCATCTTTATCTATTGGCTTTGCTATAGATGCCATTTTGGTGAGTATGAGCCATCCTGTTGAGCTCCACCTCGCTAGGCTCTCCTTCATGCTCTTCCATCTGCAAAAAATAGTATATGTTACATGATACATGGTGCATGATACATGATATATCATACAAGATGCATGGTTCATGATACACATTACGTAATACATGAAATATGGTAGATAATACATGATACGTGGTTCAATATGGAGATTAAAGTTTCAATTTGATGTAAAGAAATCTAAGATTTTCAATAAGAATCATAACTAAAATGATACATAGTACATGATATATGATACATAGTTTTATTAAGAAGCATAAAAATTTCAATATAAAATAAATAAGCCTAACAAGGAGTTTAGAAATCCATTTTTATGCCTTGCGCTACTCTTAGAGCACAATGTGTGAGGAACCGACTGAGATGCTCATGCAGCTTTGTCAATATCGAAATACATCTGCCAAATAAAGTAAACAATATGATATATTTTATATATGTGCAATCTATATTAATAATGCATAAAATAGAAGGTACTAGGAGAATACACACAACATATCCTCTCTCAAAAAATTAGTAACGAACAAGCTTCCTCCATTGACGAGGGTATATATTGGGAGGACAATTACAAGCAACCTCCTCCTCTGTCTTACCCTCCCTCTTATATCCCCTCTTCAACTTCTCCTTAAATTCTTTCAATTTACGATTGAGGAATTTTAACAACTAGTCATGGCTATCTAGATCTACAACAAAATAAAGAAAGATACAAATGTTAAATCAAATTAGATACTTATGATCATTAGCAAGCTAACATGTAATATCAAATCCAAGTCCTTACATGCACAACTCATAGAAACTCAACTTTATAAGAAGGAAGCATATCATTTCACTATCATAGTTGACTGAATATAGCTAATCCTTCCCTACAACCATCCTAGAAAGTCTACTAATATATCTCTAGCTCTCCCAATGGGCTACCCCATCCAGTTGCATCTGAGGACAATACTCTCACCCTCACCAAGCTGCCACACATCACTTGCTCGTGTGGGTCTCCATTTTATCTTCACTCTCCTTTGTTTGTCTATAAAAAATATTAAAAAAAACAGATTCAAAAGTATTAAATATGCATTAAACAAAATTAAATCAGATATAATAAAATATTTAATAGTAATAAAAATATAATACTTCAATTAAATTATCTTGAATCTACAAGCTATCCATAGTAACCTCTTTACTTGGGTAATCAGTAGGAGCTTCAAGTTGAGACTAGGATTACTATGCAGATGAGGAAGACTCCACCTAAGGCTATTGTGATTGTCGTGTCGAAATCAACCTTGGACTGTTGGTATACATAAGGATGATAGGGCTCATGGAGCTGTTTGGACCAACCAAAAGATAATCCAGCTTGGAAATGCTGGAACTCCACATTTGTAAATCATTTTCAAAAACCAGTATGAGTTAATATAATATTAAATACAACACTAAATGAAGTATTAATATTTAATAAGAAACAATATTTAGTAAATGACTTTGATAAAGAAGCATTTAGTTCATCAGTTGGGACATTATTGCAAAGCATACACTGAGTATATATCTCATCATCCTCTACTTCCAACCCTTTCCTCATATCATACTATTTCTCAGGTTTTATCTTAATGACAACAACTCATTCACCTTTTGAGTCTTGTACAAAAAATACTTATCAAGCTTGAGATTAAAATATGAATAGGTCATCCTTCAATAATACCCCAATATGTATCAACATTGAGAAATTTACAAATATACCCGTTTGTGTCTTGTTTCAAACCTATAAGTAAGTTTATATTTACCCAATCACATCGAAATAATACTACCTTGAATTTTCTTTAATAATTCAACTCATAAATATCCGTAAGAGCACCATAATAAGTTTTTCCCATATGTTTCTACCATAACTCTACTATTCTAGATTTTTCTAATTTTCTCATGCTCTTTAGTATAAAATCTAAAACCATTAATGATGAAAGCATTATATCTATTATATATGTTGACAATATTGCTAGGATCTCGAGCAATGACTATTAATTCATCTAAACAATTGATTTCCATCATCATTGGTACCTAAAAAATATAATATAATTAGTTATTTGTTAATTGATGCTAATCTTTGCCAAAATTAATGTATACCATATATGTTATATATCTAATGTATTTGAAAAGATATTTAGGGAATAATTAGACCAACCATCTTTGCTCAATTTTTGGGTTAGGATGAATTTATGATTGACTCATCACTAAACAACCAAAAATTCTCTGCATAACTATTAGGTCTTTGGTTAAGGACATAATGTGTGATAGGACATTAAATTTAATCATCTTATAACCATACTAACTTGTCATACTCAGATATTATGTCACTATGAAGTAATACATAACGATGGGATTGTGCCAAGGATTTTCGGTTAAGAACAATATTTTCAACTTTTTCCAAAACTCTTCTATTAGATGAGAACTTGTAAACTTTTGCATTCTCGACAATCTTATAATTTCTTTGAGGTTACTTGAATATTGTCTCTACACCTTTAAGATATCTTGAACAAAATGTAAAACACTTTTCAACAATATATCATTCCACAATCGAGCTCTTCGGATGTACATAATTCTTAAAGTGCTCAAGATACCTTCAAAAACCAAATTTTTTTTAAAATATTAATATCAACATTATATTACAGAAACTAAAGATTTATAAATTGTAACTGTAGAGTTTAAAATATCTCATCTCTCAATAAGATACATCTATTGATAGTACATCGATCCACCAAGGTTAGTTTCTGAAGCTAAGTGGATGACTAAGGCCCTATTTGGAATTACAGTTGGCAATAGAGCTTTTAGAGCTTTGAGAAGTAGAGTTTTTAGAAAGTAAAGCTTTTAAAAGTAGAATTTTTATAAAAGCTATTTGTTATTTGATAACTATATTTCTAAAATGTTGTGAAACTTTGATATATATTTGGTAATCAAAATGAGAAAGTACTTTTGGTATGTGTCAGGATCAAGCGCTACCATTACACCAAAACCGACCGGTGTTAGTGAAGGCGCAACTCTATTTCCTTAAACTCCACCAAAGGCAGCGCCACGAGTCGACTCCGACCAAGGCCTCGCCCAACCCCGGACTCCGACCTGGCCTCGCCATGGGTTCAGGGACCCTCGGTATGACCCACCTACTAACCAGGCCATCGCCGTTGGCAGGCGGCAGGACATGCTGACAGTGACCCTCCCTGTGCTGCTCAGGGACCCCGCGGGTATGGCCCGCACAGCGGCCGAGTATGTCCAACATTCCCCCCCCAACGCGATGCCTGGGTTTCGAACTCGAGACCTCTGGCTCTGATACCAATTGTCAGGATCAAGCGCTACCATTACACCAAAACCGACCGGTGTTAGTGAAGGCGCAACTCTATTTCCTTAAACCCCACCAAAGGCAGCGCCACGAGTCGACTCCGACCAAGGCCTCGCCCAACCCCGGACTCCGACCTGGCCTCGCCATGGGTTCAGGGACCCTCGGTATGACCCACCTACTAACCAGGCCATCGCCGTTGGCAGGCGGCAGGACATGCTGACAGTGACCCTCCCTGTGCTGCTCAGGGACCCCGCGGGTATGGCCCGCACAGCGGCCGAGTATGTCCAACAGTATGATAAAATGACAATAAAGCATATTACATAGTAGAGTACAATATAATATAATATTATATATTAAAATCTTATATTTTGTATAATATTATTATAATATAGTGATATATAATATTTGTTGGCCCGGAGTGGCAAACCCAAGAGAAGGGGTAAATTGGGTTTTATAAAATTTTGCAGAAATAAAATAAAATTTCTTCAAATGAAATAAACTAGATGCAACAAGTATAGCAAGTAATAATTACAAATATACCACTAAGTATGAAAAAGTAAAGAGTGAAGGAAAAAAAAGTATAACGCGATGATTTATAGTGGTTTGTGTTGCCCAAGGAGACAACCCAAGAGGGGGGTGAATTGGGTTTTAATTAAATATTGACCAATTAAAAATATAATGAGTAATTAACTAAATCTATTGCAAGCAAATTAGTTAGTTTACTAGATGCAGTGAGTGAAGAGAGAGAAAGAGACAATAACCAATACAAACACAGAAAAGTTTATAGTGGTTTAGAGCCAACTCTTGCTCCTATGTCCACTTCCCAAGCCGCACTTGGGAGTTCACTATAATTCCTAGGATTACAGCCAGTTGTTTTACAAGCTTACAACCCAACTTGTTGTTTTCACGAGATCACAACGAACTCGGTCGGTTTTCACAGGCTCACAGACTAGAACCACCCGATTGTTTTTCCGGGTTCACAATCAAACCCAGTTAGTTTTTCTCGGTTCACCAACCACAACCTTACACCGTTGGTTTTATCTTTGGCTCACCAACAAACCTTACAACCCTTGATTCAATTCTCTGATTGAATCAAGTAAGAAAAACAAAGTTTGGGAGTTCACAAAGAAAGCTTCTAAAAAAGCAAGTGTGAGAACAATATAAGCAAAGTAGAGTTAGAAGCCCTCAAACAGATTTTACATGAGGAAGTGGAGGCTTCTCGATTTCTGAGTCTCCTCTTGAATGTGCCGAATGATGGAGGACAGTAGTAGAGCCTTGAATGCGAAGGAAGCACTTCCAAATTTGAGATGAATGCACTTCTTCCTTCTTTTTCTTGGATTTACTCAACGGAAGCTCTTGGTGCTTGAAATGCTTTAATACTTAGATGGAATAGCTCTCTTGTTGTCTACTACTGTTCACTCTGGCTATTTAAGTGGTTCCATTTGAAAAATAGCCGTTAGAGACTGATTCATAGCCGTTCTATCCCGTTTGCACATCCTGATAATGTATCCGTTGGGATCTGGAGTCGACTCGGCTGTTGTTGGAGTCAGCTCACGCATTACTGGAGATGACTCGCCCACTGTTCAGGATTTGAATTAAAGTGCTTGTCCTATCCTGGAGTCGACTCGGACCAAACCTGGAGTCGACTCGCCAACATCTGGAGATGACTCGGGCACTTAGGAGTCGGCTTGTTCTCAGGGTTCCAGAAACCCATCTTTCTGTTTTTCTTCCTCGAGTCGACTCGGGTATTCTTGGAGTCGACTCGGCTCTCTTGAAAGGTGACTCAAGATCTTCAGGAGACGACTCGTTCTCAGAGTCCGAAAAACCGATTCTCTGTCTATTGAACTGATCTGCCTCGGAGTCGACTCACACTTTGTTGGAGTCGACTCGGCTGACTTGGGGGTCGACTCTGGAACTCTTGGAGTCGACTCGTTCACAGGGTTTTCGAGATTGGTTCTCTGCCTTTCAAACTGCTTTTCTCTGGGAGTCGACTCGGACATAACTAGGAGTCGACTCGCCAAATGTCGGAGTCGACTCGTAACCTTCTAGAGTTGACTCGGTAACAGGGTCTAAAATCCATCGTTTTGTCTTTCTGTCTGTTACCCTTTGGAGTCGACTCGGAACCGTCGGAAGTCGACTCGGCAAGCATCGGAGTCGACTCGAAACCTTTTGGAGTCAACTCGGTGACAGGATCTGAAACTCTTCTTTCTGTCTGTTCTCAGTCGGAGTCGACTCGTAGAGTACCGGAGTCGACTCGAGCTTGTTCTAGAACCTTTAAACCACTCGGAGTCGACTCGTAATCTTCCGGAGTCGACTCGGGATTTAGACTTTGGTTCAAATTGAGTCCAATACTTATCCAAATTACTTTGAACCAAAGCTTGAGGTACTTAAATAGAAATTCACACATATTTGCCTGAAACACTAGATTGAATTCATTAGTACAACATAAAATATACTCAAATGCTTCGAGCCCATCAAAATCAAATAGGGGTTTACTCAATCACTCCACAATCTCTCCCTTTTTGATGATGACAAAATATTGAGTATTTATAAAGTGAATTGCTCAATCAAGAAGTGAATTGTAATAAAGTTTCGAAATGAATTCAAATGTCTAGTCATTTAGTGTATCCAAAATTAAAAGGTATGAGTTAGTATACTTTGAAATTAAAGCTCCCCCTTCATTTGGAATCATATAAGCCTTCAAATCATGCAATCAATTATTTGGCTTATATATTTTTAATGAATTTACTTTCTTAGAATTTCAGATTCTTTTCCTCAGCATGTGCATTCAATTTTGTTTGAATTTTGCTCGAGTTTTCTGAATTTTCATTTAATGTTTTAAACTTGAAATTCTTAATTATAGAAGGGAGAATCTGACAATTTGTTCTTGAATATGATTCAACTAATCTTTGAATACCTCTTGAATAGATTTTGGAGATTACTCCTTGAGGAGCTCCAACAGAGAGATAATGAGCCTCGAGGTATCGAATCCACAAAGACAAATCATATTTTGCTTAAAAAATTTTCTTATTTAGTGATTGTCTTTACATATAATGTATCATATTTTCTCCCCCTTTTTGTCATCATAGCAAAAAGGTGAAGTATCAAAGAATCAATGTAGAGGCAGATAACACACAAAGTCATAACATAAAAGACAAAATGCTCAATTTTTTTAGAAAATGATTTCAGTTCATTGATTACAAAATTTGAGTACATGATTGAAAGTCCAAAAGAACTTTAAATGATTACATAAAAGTACAAATCTAAGGGCGTCTAGCAGAAGAAGATGATGCGCCCATACTCCGCCGATGAGTCTGCAAAACCAAGCCCATTCCTTCAAACACATTTCCTAGTTGTGCAATAATCTCTGAGATCGCCGTAGCGTGTGTCTGGGTCAGTTGGGTCACACTTTCATTGATTGTATCGAGCTTGTCTATCAAAATATTTGCAAGCCTTTCTGCACCTTGACTTTGCCTTAGCAGCTCTGATCTGATAGTATCTCGCATTTGCCTTGTGTCTTCCTTAATAGCTGTGAGGCTCAAGTACTGACCCTGAACTAGACTCCTTAGACTTGACAACTCCTCCTTGACTTCAGCTACCATCATGGATACTGCTGCTGTGGAGGGAGTGAGGTGTTGTCCAATTCCTGTTTACCTAAAAATATGCTAAACAGATCGTTGTTAGAACCGACAAACAAAGTTTAAATATTTTACTCTTACCTATTCTACTCGAAGAATAGTGGTCGTAAGAGGTCGATCCACAGGAAGGCGATTGGAGTTGCATAAAAATTAAAACGTTCACTCGGATTCGAAATTGATTTTTGAATGATAGAAGAAAAATATTATTTTGAGGATGTTGATGGATTCTCTAGTCTACCGGAGAATATTTTTTTAATTAAAATTAACTAAAAGATAGGTATTTAAATTCGAAAAGCATTTATATATTTAACTAATCAAAGAAAAGCTTTGGCATAAATTAAAATAGATGAAAACGAGAAGATTGAAGTAAACACAAATTGCATAAAGGAAGATTTAATGTATTGCATAAAAAGAAAAATTAAACGATTGCATAAAGAAAACGGAAATTAAACTGAACCTAGAATAAGGATTGCACAAAAGAGAAATGATAGATTTTATAAAAATAAATTGATTACAAAGGTAGAAATGAAGATTGGTAGCTTGATGCTGCCTTTCTTCTGCAAATAAAATAAAGAAAAGAAAGAAATAATCAAAGAAAACTTCTTCCTCTCGGTGGAACATAAAATACTATTTTTTTCTTTTTCTTTTCTTCCCCAAAACAGAGCTTCCTCTGTTTTTCTTTCTCTCTTCTCTCCCAAACCGATGGCCTCTTCCCCTCTGTTCTTTGGCTCCACCCAATCCCAACCGAGATCTCATCTCCCCCTCACCGATGGCTCCCTTATATAGATCCCCAGCAAGCACGTGGATGGCTGGATTATTGGAGGAAGGAGAGGGCGGACGCGGTGGAGGCTGGGATCACGGAATCGCTAGGGCTTCCTTCACGAATGGAAGATCTGGGAAGGGATGCGATGCAGGGGCGCTGATGCTGGGATGGATCGCGGATTGCGGCTGGATCGGCTCCGGTAATCTGCTGCTGTGGCCGGAAGAAGAGGAGATGGGAGGAGGTGATGATCCGTGGAAGAGATCCGATGCGGATGCGAGATGTCCGGATGCAGAGGCTGCAACGGACGGAGATCATGGGTTGCTGGGATCACGGGATGGAGGCTGATGCCGCAGGATCGACGGGAGGACGCCGTGGGATCGTCGAGAGGAGCCGATCACGGACGCGATGCTTGGGTCACAGAAGAGCTGGGACGTTGCGGACGGGTTGATGTTGGGAATCCGGAAGAGGGTGTTGCAATCAGGCGCGGTGCTGGGAGGAGCGGACGTGGGAGGCTTGGATCACGGGAGAGGGGCTGGCTTCACGGCTCGTTGCGGACGGCTGGAGACGCGCGGTGGATCACAGAGGATGTGGAAGGAGCTAGGAATCCGGAAGAGGGGAGAACGTGGATCCGGTGGATGGGAAGGGTGATTCACGGATCACAAGATGAAAGGAGACGCGGGCTGAGGAGGAGGAGGCTGCTGTGAATCCGATCACGGTTTGGAGCTGAAAAGACGGACGGCTGCGATGATGGCGTGATCCGTGGGATGCTAGGAGGACTCGTTGAAGATGCGGATGGAATGGATTGACCCGGACGCTTAGGAGAAACGTTTTGAATGCCGTTGTTGGGAGCTTGCTGGGTCGGAGGAGATGCGTGGGATCATGGATGGACGCACGATCATCTAGGACGTTGACCACGGAAGAGCAAGCATGACCTAATCTGGAAGGGAAGATGCTGGCATACTGGCTGGCACGGGCTGGAATCACAGTTGAGCTCAAACCCAATGTTATTGGGTTTCTTGGATTACTTGCATTCAAACACAAATACAACGTTAATTAGTAAATTTTATCATAATGATTAACTAAAATACTAGTTAAGATGGTATGACGATTGCACTTTTGTGCTCTCATCATGAGGTCAGTGGAGGGTGCACTGGAGGTACCTCTGAGTTCCCTCACTATATCATCCCTCAACTCTCGGAGCTGTTCAGGACTAATCCTGACCTCTAGTGGCTGCTGAGGTGGTGGCATTGTGGAAGGTCCAGCAGAGGTCGAGGGCTCGGCAATGAATGAGGAACCAGCTGTGGATGAAAAGGTGGAAGGATATGTGGAGTGGTCCTGATCATGGTCAGAGGTAGGTGAGTGATGAGTAATGGGCTCAGATGGTGTGGATGTGGATGACTTCCTAACCCAAGTACCCTCCATCTTGTGGAAACCCATCCGGTGGAGAGTTCCCTCACCCATATGATCTGTATATCTGAGTGAGCGAGAGGGTTCCCCCTCAGGGATAGGGACTTCTAACTTCCTAAAAATGAGTGTGAAAAGCATGCCATAGGGGAGACTTAACCTAGGTTTGTCTAGGGGTTCACAGATATAGTTGTAGATAAGTTTGGGGAAGTTGATGGGAATGTCATGTAGAATGTAGAACATCAAAGCTAGGTCTTTTTCAGAAATGAAATCAAACCTACCGGTCTTAGGGAAGAGAGTCCTGGAGATAATACTCAGGAGGAGTCGCATTTCAGCTGAAAGCTGATTTGCAAACACCTCCTCTATGGAGGATTGAGGTGGTCTCCCTAGGATGGCCGTAAGGGCCTCAGTCCTATCAGTGGGATGTGTGGGAGCAATCCCCTCTCGGAAGAGGTGGAGGACTCGAGCAATGAGATCCTCCGAGACTGAAATAGGAACATTTGCTACAGTCCCTTAGATACCACCGCCATCCCGTGTGACGGTCCCATAAAATTTCCTAACTAGCCCTGGGTAAGTAGGGAGGTCAAGGGAACAGAAATAATCTAGACCTTGGGCCCTAAGGTGATGCCCTAAGGTGAACCCTTTCCGGGAGAGGAAGTCGAAGTTGACCTTCCTCCCGGTGGAGACAACCCTCACGGCGCACGGACGCGAGGGTGTCGATCTTGGCGGAGAAGGAACCGGAGGTGGTGGCCTCACGGGTTCGTTCCGCACCTTGGACCGTCTCTCGGCGCCGCTCGCGGTGAGAGGTCTCTTCCGGCTCGGGACGACGGCTTTTCTAGGTATTTTTGACCTAAACTCGAAAGGAAAGATGGAAAAAGGGAGGAAATATGGGGGAAAGGACGAGGAAAGTGGTCGGAGAGGAGGTAGGAGACGACTCTAAAGTTTTTGAATAGTGGCGGCCGAAAAGAAAGTTTGGAAAAAGTCATTTCGATTAGGGTTAAAAAATGGATTTCCGACCTCGAGTCAACTCTAGTAAAGCGCGAGTCGACTCCTGAATATGCGCGAGTCGACTCGCTCACGAGTCGACTCTTAAATTCATTCGAGTCGACTCGAACTCTGGCACATACTTAAAAACTCAGTTAATTCCGTGCCAAAAGAGAGAGATATGGAAATCTTTGGAACTTAAGGAATGATTTGATGATCACAGACGTGAAATCCTATATCAACATAAGCTAATCATCAAAATCAATGAATTAGAGAAGAGTATCACAAGAATGGATCAATCACTCCTAACCCTCTTCTAAGAGTACAAGATCGATCTTCACTCAAGCATTTTGTAAAGATATCAGCAAGTTGATCATCAGTACAAACAAATTCAAGCATCACATCACCATTTAACACATGATCTCTTATGAAGTGATGTCTTATCTCAATATATTTAGTTTTTGAGTGCTGAATTGAATTTTTAGTTAGATTTATGGCACTTGTATTATCATAATTTATGAAAATCTTATCTTGTTTAATGCCATAATCTTCAAGTTGTTGCTTGATCCATAAAATTTGAGCACAACAACTCTCAACAGCAACATATTCGGCTTCTGCTGTAGATAGTGCAACCGAGTTTTGTTTCTTGCTAAACCATGAAATTAAGTTCTCTCCTAAAAATTAACATGACCCGCTGGTGCTTTTTCTATCAAGTTTACAACCAGCGAAGTCGGAATCAGTGTACCCTATTAAGTTTATGCTTGATTCTTTAGAGTACCATAAACCTGTGTCTTTTGTTCCTATTAGATATTTAAAAATTCTCTTAACTGCAATTAGGTGTGATTTCTTAGGATTAGATTGATACCTAGTACATATGCATACACTAAACATGATATCAGGTCTACTTACTGTAAGATATAATAATGATCCGATCATACCTCTATACAGCTTTTGATCTACTGACTTACCTGATTCATCTTTGTCTAGTTTGCATGATGAGCTCATGGGAGTGCCAATCGACTTGTTTCCATCCATATCAAATTTCTTCAGCATTTTCTTGATGTACTTAGCTTGATTGATGGAAATTCCTTTCTTAAATTGTTTGATTTGAAGTCCGAGAAAGTAGTTCAATTCTTCCATCATACTCATCTCAAATTCACTCTGCATTAACTCAGCAAATTCTTCGCAAAGACGATTGTTAGCAGCACCGAAAATAATATCATCTACATAAATCTGCACTACTAACATATCTTTATTTTTCTTTTTCAAAAATAAGGTTGTATCAACATTCCCTCTAGAGAATTCATGGTCTAATAAAAATTTGCTAAGTCTTTCATACCATGCTCTAGGGGTTTGTTTTAGACCATAAAGTGCTTTATTTAATTTGTAAACATGGTTGGGGTATTGATGATTTTCAAAACCAGGAGGTTGTTCTAATAAACCTCCTCATTAATATATCCATTCAAGAAAACACTCTTTACATCCATTTGAAATAATTTAAATTCTTTAAAACATGCAAATGCTAGTAACAATCTAATTGCCTCAAGTCTAGCCACAGGAGCAAAGATCTCATCAAAGTCTATACCTTCTTCTTGATTATAGCCCTTTGCTACTAGTCTAGCCTTGTTCCTAACCACAACTCCATTTTCATCAAGTTTATTTTTGTATACCCATTTAGTTTCAATTATTGAGTATTCAGAGGGTCTTTCAACTAAGTTCCATACTTTGTTTCTTGTAAATTGGTTAAGTTCCTCTTGCATAGCATTTATCCAATTTACATCACTTTCAGCTTCTTCAGTATTTTTAGGTTCTAAGAGAGGTTCTAGTTCTAACAGGTTGAGATGGATCATCTAAGATTAACTCTTTAGGGTGACCGTGAGCATACCTCCAAGCCTTTGTAAGCCCATGTTCAGCAATTACCTCTTGACTTGTTGAAGTCTCTTCAATTTGCTTCGGTTCATCCTCTTGTAAGGTCATGTCATCCATCTTTTCTTCGAGTATCCCTGCATCATCATCAAAAGCTACTCTCTTGCTAGAGGAAGCATCATTAGTCTCATCAAAAACAACATGAATAGACTCTTCAATAACAAGAATTCTTTTGTTGAAGACTCTATATGCCCTACTTGATGTAGAGTACCCCAAAAAAATATCTTCATCAGATTTGGAATCAAATTTTTCTAGGCTATCTTTACCATTATTATGAATAAAACACCTACAACCAAAAACATGAAAATAGTTTACTTTGGGCTTTCTATCTCTCCAAAGTTTATAAGGTATTTTCTTTATAATTGGTCTCAATAAAACTCTACTTAGTATATAATATGATGTGTTAATAGCCTCACCCCAAAAATACTTTGGAAGATTACTTTCATATAACATGGTCCTAGCCATTTCCTCTAGGGTTCTATTCTTTCTTTCCACCACTCCATTTTGTTGTAGAGTCCTAGATGCAGAAAAATTATGAGTTATCCCCTTTTTAGTACAAAATTTTTTAAATAGATGATTTTCAAATTTCGTTCCATGATCACTTCTAATAGATATAACTGAAGCATTTCTTGCATTAGTCACTTCCTTATGGAATTTCTTAAATACTGAAAATGCTTCATTTTTATGAGCTAAAAACATGACCCATGTGCATCTAGAAAAATCATCTACAATGACAAGAGCATACTTGTTTCCACCAAGGCTTGTGGTCCTAGTTGGTCCAAAAAGATCCATGTAAAGTAGCTCAAAGGGTCTAGTAGTAGAGACACAATTTATAGATTTAAAAGAATTTCTAGATTGTTTGCCAAATTGACACGCTCTACAAATTTTATTTTTCTCAAATTTTAGCTTTGGCAAACCAATCACAGAATTCCTTTTAACTAATTTAGATAGTGTATCCATACTTGCATGACCTAATTTACGGTGTCATAACCAACTTGCATCATTGACCTTAGTATCACTAGCTACTAAGCAGCAGCTATTTTTGGCAAGATCTTCAAGATCTACTACATAAACATTGCCACGTCTTAGTCCTTTGAACACTAAGTTATTGTCAATTGAGTTGGTTATGATGCATAAAGATGGCTTAAACAGAACATCAAAACCTCTATCACATAATTGACTAACGCTAAGTAAGTTATGCTTCAGACCATCTACAAACCGAACATTATCAACAAAGATTGAAAAAATGATTTGTATTTTATCGATACCAATGATGTGACCTTGGTTATTGTCTCCAAAAGTCACCACACCTCCTTTTTTAGACTCTAGGGTGAAGAATTGCTCCTTGTCATCCGTCATGTGTCTTGAGCAGCCACTATCCAAGTACCAACAGTGTTTATTGAGCTTAGCTGCAAGACACTCCTACACAAAAAAATCATACAATCTTAGGTATCCAAGTTTTCTTGAGTCCTTCAAGGTTAGTTATGTTGGTTTCTTTTGGAACCCAAATCTTTTTAATCATTCTTTTAGCTTCTGTTTTTCTATGGTTACATATATTATCTTTATGTCCTACTCTACCACAACAAAAATAGGTTATATTTTTAGTTTTACTTTCACCGGCTTTTACAAAGAAGTTTTTGAAAAATTTTTGTTTGTTCTTGGGCTTATACCCTAACCTAGCTCTATTAAACATAGCTCTTTGACTATTAAGGATCATATCAAGTTTTTCAGAGCTATAGGTAAACTTCTCAATAATAGGCTTATATTTTTCAAGTTCTTTTGTTAAGTTCAGTTTTTCTGTTTTTAGTAAGTTTAAATCTTTTGTAAAGTTATCTTTTAGAGTTTGATTACTGTTTTTGAAGTTCTGAAATTTCCTTAGTTAGTCTTTCTTTATCTTTAATTAAGGTACCGATTTTTTGAGTTAGCAATTGGTTGCTTGTTTTAAGTTCTAAGTTTTCTTTTACGATAGAGTCCTTATCCTTAATTAATTTATCGTTTTTATGAATGTAGGATTGATTAGTTAGCTTCAATTCTTTGTTTTTAAGGTTTATTGACCTATATTCATCCATTAGTTTATTAAAGGCATCATACAATTCTTCAAAGGTAAAATCTAAATGTGTTTTAGATGTTACCTCGTTTCCATTTGCCATAAAGCAGAAATTGGCATTTTTCTCTTGTTCCTCTTTCGATGATGATGATGATTTATCGGAGTCAGTCCAGGTGGTGACAAGAGCTTTCTTCTTCTTGTACTTGTTGCCCTTCTTCAGCAAGGGGCAGTCGGCTCTGAAATGACCGGACTTCTTGCATTCATAGCATCCAGTTCCCTCACTTTTCTTTTCTTTACCTTTATCCTTGTAGAAGAAACTCGAGGGAACTCTCTTCTTATGGAAGGGCTTCTTTCTATTAATGAATCTTCTGAATTTTTGCACAAGAAAAGCTTCTTCTTCATCTTCCTCATTGTCTTCTTCTTCACTGCTGCTACTGCAAGAAAAATCCTTGTTAGAAGAAGTAGACTTGAGGGCAATTACCTTTTTCTTATGGGAGGATTTTTCTTCGCTGTGTTGTTTCATTGTGAGCTCATGTGTCATTAGTGATCCAAGAAGCTCCTCGAGTGGCAGCTTATTCAAATCTTTTGCTTCTTGGATTGCCGTGACCTTGGCTTCCCATGACCTTGGTAAAGAGCGAAGAATTTTTCTGACAAGATCACTGTTAGTATAACTTTTGCCAAGGCTTTTTAAGCCGTTGACAATATCAGTAAATCTTGTGAACATGCAAGAAATGGTTTCATTAGACTTCATTTTAAATAGTTCATATTTGTGAACTAGCATGTTAATTTTAGATTCTTTGACTTGATTTGTGCCCTCGTGGGTTACTTCAAGTCTATCCCATATCTTTTTTGCAGAATTACAAGTAGAGATCTTATTGAATTCGTTAGGGTCCAAGGCACAATAAAGAACATTCATTGCTTTGGCATTTAGTTGTGCCTTCCTTCTATCATTATCATCCCAACCTTTTTCGAGCTTGGGTATAGCAATGTTATCAACATAGATAGAAGGAATATGTGGTCCATTAATTATGATGCTCCAAACATCATAATCTTGGACTTGGATAAATATCCTCATTCTAACCTTCCAATAGGTATAATTAGCTCCGTTAAACAATGGAGGCCTATTGGTGGATTGTCCCTCACTAAGGGAAGATCCAAAAGGGGTTGTCATCTTTATCTTTAACTCTATTTAATGATTGGAACACCAATCGATATGAGAGCACCTGCTCCGATACCACTTGTTGCCCAAGGAGACAACCCAAGAGGGGGGGTGAATTGGGTTTTAATTAAATATTGACCGATTAAAAACTTAATGAGTAATTAACTAAATCTATTGCAAGCAGGTTAATTAGATTACTAGATGTAGTGAATGGAGAGAGTGAAAGAGACAATTAACCAATACAAACACAGAAGAGTTTATAGTGGTTCGGAGCCAACTCTTGCTCCTATGTCCACTCTCCAAGCCGCACTTGAGAGTTCACTATAATCCCTAGGATTACAGCCGGTTATTTTACAAGTTTACAACCCAACTTGTTTTCACGAGATTACAACGAACTCGGTCGGTTTTCACAGGCTCACCGACTAGAACCATCCGATTGTTTTTCCGGGTTCACAATCAAACCCAGTTGGTTTTTTTCGATTCACCAATCACAACCTTACACCGTTGGTTTTAACTTTGGGTCACCAACAAACCTTACAACCCTTAATTCAATCCCTTGATTGAATCAAGTAAGAAAAACACAGTTTGGGAAATCACAAAAGAAGCTTCTAAAAAGCAAATGTGTGAACAATATAAACAAAGTAAAGTTAGAAGTCCTCAAACAGATTTTAGATGGAAAAGTAGGGGCTTCTCGATTTTTTGAGTCTCCTCTTGAAAGCACTGAAGGTTGGATGACAGTAGTAGAGCCTTGAATGCGAAGGAAGTACTTCTCGGATTGAGTTGAATGCACTTCTTCCTTCTTTTGCTTGTATTTACTCTCAAGAAGCTCTTGGTAGTTGAAATGCTTTAATGCTCAGATGGAATAGCTCTCTTCTATTCTACTACTATTTACTCCTGCGGAAAATAGCTGTTAGAGATTGATTTGTAGCCGTTCTGTCCTGTCTGCACATCCTGACAATATATCCGTTGGGGTCGGAGTCGACTCGTGCGATCTGGAATCAGTCCAGGTGGTGACAAGAGCTTTCTTCTTCTTGTACTTGTTGCCCTTCTTCAGCAAGGGGCAGTCGGCTCTGAAATGACCGGACTTCTTGCATTCATAGCATCCGGTTCCCTCACTTTTCTTTTCTTTACCTTTATCCTTGTAGAAGAAACTCGAGGGAACTCTCTTCTTATGGAAGGGCTTCTTTCTATTAATGAATCTTCTAAATTTTTGCACAAGAAAAGCTTCTTCTTCATCTTCCTCATTGTCTTCTTCTTCACTGCTGCTACTGTAAGAAAAATCCTTGTTAGAAGAAGTAGACTTGAGGGCAATTACCTTTTTCTTATGGGAGGATTCTTCTTCGCTGTGTTGTTTCATTGTGAGCTCATGTGTCATTAGTGATCCAAGAAGCTCCTCGAGTGGCAGCTTATTCAAATATTTTGCTTCTTGGATTGCCGTGACCTTGGCTTCCCATGATCTTGGTAAAGAGCGAAGAATTTTTCTGACAAGATCACTGTTAGTATAACTTTTGCCAAGGCTTTTTAAGCTGTTGACAATATCAGTAAATCTTGTGAACATGCAAGAAATGGTTTCATTAGACTTCATTTTAAATAGTTCATATTTGTGAACTAGCATGTTAATTTTAGATTCTTTGACTTGATTTGTGCCATCGTGGGTTACTTCAAGTCTATCCCATATCTCTTTTGCAGAATTACAAGTAGTGATCTTATTGAATTCGTTAGGGTCCAAGACACAATAAAGAACATTCATTGCTTTGGCATTTAGTTGTGCCTTCCTTCTATCATTATCATCCCAACCTTTTTCGAGCTTGGGTATAGCAATGTTATCAACATAGATAGAAGGAATATGTGGTCCATTAATTATGATGCTCCAAACATCATAATCTTGGACTTGGATAAATATCCTCATTCTAACCTTCCAATAGGTATAGTTAGCTCCATTGAACAATGGAGGCCTATTGGTGGATTGCCCCTCACTAAGGAAAGATCCAAAAGGGGTTGTCATCTTAATCTTTAACTCTTTTTAAGAATTGGAACACCAATCGATATAAGAGCACCTGCTCTGATACCACTTGTTGCCCAAGGAGACAACCCAAGAGGGGGGGTGAATTGGGTTTTAATTAAATATTGACCAATTAAAAATATAATGAGTAATTAACTAAATCTATTGCAAGCAAATTAGTTAGTTTACTAGATGCAGTAAGTGAAGAGAGAGAAAGAGACAATAACCAATACAAACACAGAAAAGTTTATAGTGGTTCGGAGCCAACTCTTGCTCCTACGTCCACTCCCCAAGCCGCACTTGGGAGTTCACTATAATTCCTAGGATTACAGCCGGTTGTTTTACAAGCTCACAACCCAACTTGTTGAAAAGTTACAGCTAAAAGAGTAAACATATGTTAGCGTAAATCAACATGTTAACGAGTCGACCCCAAAGAATAGAAGAGTCGATCCCCTAATGACCACAGGAAAGGAATATAACATAAAATTATATTTTTCTTTCGCACTGATGAAATTGAATAATTTAAATGCTAAATGAAAGAAATTAGACTAGATTGGTTATAGATTGTTAGTCATGGGCCAAATCGTGACATATTGATTTACCACTGCTGGCCAAAGTGTAGATATTTTAGTTTACTATTATAGGCCAAAGTGCATATATTTTGGTTTGCCGTTGTGGGCTAAAATCTGGATATTTTGGTTTGCCACCATGGGCCGAAGCTTGGGTTTGCTAGTTATGGGTTGAAGCATAACTATAGAAAGTTCAGATTACAAAAATAATTGTTGATCGAAAATCTGAATAATAATGGAAGATTAAATATATAAAATCACTGTATGATAATATCTAATACATTTTTTTGAATAAGTTGTATGATTGATGATGTACATTTATGTGCGCATATTAATATGGATTTATTTGAGTTACGTGTAAATTTTTGCCCATATTTAGATGCGGTTTATGGTTAATCTTCATTTTAAATTTAGTATATCTATATTGGTATAAAGGCCCATTTGTGCCCTCGTGGGTTACTTCAAGTCTATCCCATATCTCTTTTGCAGAATTACAAGTAGAGATCCTATTGAATTCATTAGGGTCCAAGGCACAATAAAGAACATTCATTGCTTTGGCATTTAGTTGTGCCTTCCTTCTATTATTATCATCCCAATCTTTTTCGAGCTTGGGTATAGCAATGTTATCAACATAGATAGAAGGAATATGTGGTCCATTAATTATGATGCTCCAAACATCATAATCTTGGACTTGGATAAATATCCTCATTCTAACCTTCCAATAGGTATAGTTAGCTCCATTGAACAATGGAGGCCTATTGGTGGATTGCCCCTCACTAAGGAAAGATCCAAAAGGGATCGTCATCTTAATCTTTAACTCTTTTTAAGAATTGGAACACCAATCGATATAAGAGCACCTGCTTTGATACCACTTGTTGCCCAAGGAGACAACCCAAGAGAGGGGGTGAATTGGGTTTTAATTAAATATTGACCAATTAAAAATATAATGAGTAATTAACTAAATCTATTGCAAGCAAATTAGTTAGTTTACTAGATGCAGTAAGTGAAGAGAGAGAAAGAGACAATAACCAATACAAACACAGAAAAGTTTATAGTGGTTCGGAGCCAACTCTTGCCCCTACATCCACTCCCCAAGCCGCACTTGGGAGTTCACTATAATTCCTAGGATTACAGCCGGTTGTTTTACAAGCTCACAACCCAACTTGTTGTTTTTACGAGATCGCAACGAACTCGGTCGATTTTCACAGGCTCACCGACTAGAACCACCCGATTGTTTTTCCGGATTCACAATCAAACCCAATTGGTTTTCTCCGGTTCACCAACCACAACCTTACACCGTTGGTTTTATCTTTGGCTCACCAACAAACCTTACAACCCTTGATTCAATCCCCTGATTGAATCAAGTAAGAAAAACAAAGTTTGGGAGTTCGCAAAGAAAGCTTCTAAAAAAGCAAGTGTGAGAACAATATAAGCAAAGTAGAGTTAGAAGCCCTCAAACAGATTTTAGATGAGAAAGTGGAGGCTTCTCGATTTCTGAGTCTCCTCTTGAATGTGTCGAATGATGGAGGACAGTAGTAGAGGCTTGAATGCGAAGGAAGCACTTTCAAATTTGAGATGAATGCACTTCTTCCTTCTTTTTCTTGGATTTACTCAACGGAAGCTCTTGGTGCTTGAAATGCTTTAATGCTTAGATGGAATAGCTCTCTTGTTGTCTACTATTGTTCACTCTGGCTATTTAAGTGGTTCCATTTGAAAAATAGCCGTTAGAGACTGATTCATAGCCGTTCTGTCCCGTCTGCACATCCTGACAATGTATCCGTTGGGATCTGGATCGACTCGGCTGTTGCTGGAGTCGACTCACGCATTACTGGAGACGACTCGTCCACTGTTCAGGATTTGAATTAAAGTGCTTGTTCCGTCCTGGAGTCGACTCGGACCAAACCTGGAGTCGACTCGCCAACATCTGGAGATGACTCGGGCACTTAGGAGTCGGCTCGTTCTTAGGCTTCCAGAAATCCATCTTTCTGTTTTTCTTTCTCGAGTCGACTCGGATATTCTTGGAGTCGACTCGGCTCTCTTGAGAGACGACTCGAGATCTTCAGGAGACGACTCGTTCTCAGAGTCCGAAAAATCGATTTTCTGTCTATTGAACTGATCTGCCTCGGAGTCGACTCGCACTTTGTTGGAGTCGACTCGGCTACCTTGGGGATCGACTCTGGAACTCTTGGAGTCGACTCGTTCACAGAATTTCCGAGATTGGTTCTCTGTCTTTCAGACTGTTTTCCTCTGGGAGTCGACTCGGACATAACTAGGAGTCGACTCGCCAAACGTCGGAGTCGACTCATAACCTTCTGGAGTCGACTCGGTAACAGGATCTAAAATCCATCGTTCTGTCTTTCTGTCTGTTATCCTTTGGAGTCGACTCGGAACCGTCGGGAGTTGACTCGGCAAGCATCGGAGTCGACTCAAAACCTTTTGGAGTCGACTCAGTGACAGGATCTGAAACTCTTCTTTCTGTCTTTCTGTCTGTTCTCAGTCGGAGTCGACTCGTAGAGTAGTAGAGTCGACTCGAGCTTGTGCCAGAACCTTTAAACCACTCGGAGTTGACTCGTAATCTTGCGGAGTCGACTCGGGATTCAGACTTTGGTTCAAATTGAGTCCAATACTTATCCAAATTACTTTGAACCAAAGCTTGAGGCACTTAAATAGAAATTCACACATATTTGCCTGAAATCCTAGATTGAATTTATTAGTACAACATAAAATATACTCAAATACTTTGAGCTCATCAAAATCAAATAGGGGTTTACTCAATCACTACATAGTTTGGTCTTCTTGTAAGTCTACATCCACTCTCTGGAACTCCTTTCCAGAGATTTAATCTATTATGATTATCCAAAGCTTTACAAAATGCTTGTCTTCCGGGTGCAAGCAACCTTTACACTTGGTGATATCTGAGCTAACTCTTGATTGATCTACTCTCTCAAACACTCTCTTATTTATCTAGAGTACGATCCTCCAAAGCAATCCTCTCTATCACTCAAGCTATCTTATTCAACAACTCTCTTACAATACTTAATCAAAATAACAAAAATGAAAGTACTACACTCAATTTCTCAACAAAGAAGGATTTTTTACTTGTAAGTACAATACTCTCTTGATTTCTCTTCAATCCTTCTTATTGCAATATGAGGTATGAACCTCCTTTTATAGGCTTGAGAAGGCATTTTTCTGTTTGAAACAATTTGAAGCTTTGGAAATCCTTTTTCAACACATTTAATGTAGGCAAATTCGGGTTAGATTTGGTTTCCTACTTTGCAGCACCTTTTTGACAAATCAAAAGGCTAAATTTGACTTAGTGGCTAGAGACAAAGTTGTAGCCCTTTAAGTTATCTTTCCAATCTGATGAGAATTAGCTCAAAAGAACATTTGGTTGAAAAGTTACAGCTAAAAGAGTAAACATATGTTAGCGTAAATCAACATGTTAATGAGCCGACCCCAAAGAATAAAAGAGTCGATCCCTTAATGACCACAGGAAAGGAATATAACATAAAATTATAATTTTCTTTCGTACTGATGAAATTGAATAATTTGAATGCTAAATGAAAGAAATTAGACTAGATAGGTTATAGATTGTCAGTCATGGGCCAAATCGTGACATATTGATTTACCACTGCAGGCCAAAGTGTAGATATTTTAGTTTACTATTATAGGCCAAAGTGCAGATATTTTGGTTTGCCGTTGTGGGCTAAAATCTGGATATTTTGATTTGCCACCATGGGCCGAAGCTTGGGTTTGCTAGTTATGGGTTGAAGCATAACTATAGAAAGTTCAGATCACAAAAATAATTGTTGATCGAAAATCTGAATAATAATGGAAGATTAAATATATAAAATCACTGTATGATAATATCTAATACATTTTTTTGAATAAGTTGTATGATTGATGATGTACATTTATGTGCGCATATTAATATGGATTTATTTGAGTTACATGTAAATTTTTGCCCATATTTAGATGCGGTTTATGGTTAATCTTCATTTTAAATTTAGTATATCTATATTGGTATAAAGGCCCATTTGGAGGAGCTTTTGGAGAGTCAAAAGACACTTTCTGACCCCCCAAAAGTACTTTTAGATGAAATAGGGGTATTTGGTAAAAATTTTGAAAAGTTGTTTTAGATTTTTCAGAAAGCTAAAAATAACTTTTTGGAAGAAACTCCATTTTGGAGCTTTCTAGAAAAGTACTTTTAGGTTTGGTCGGAAAGCTATTTTTTTGACCAAAAAATCCATGAAAAATGTAACAATTATACAAAATATCTCTTTAATAATTGTTTAATTAATTTTATCAATTAGCTAGAAAATTTGTTATATTATCAAAAATTAATTTACACTAATAATTATAATATTTTATATCTTTATTATCGTATTATACTATAAATATAATTTGATGTTACATTATATTATAATACATTGATATGTTACGTTAAATAATTTAATATTATATTAAATTATTATGCTATAGTATGCAATATTATATTACTATATTATATTATATTATATTATATTATATTATAGTAATATTATACTATATCATATATTATGTATTAATACATATTATATTTTATTATGTTTTGTTGTATAATATTATGTAATATTCTTTATAGTCATTTTGTCATACCAAAAGTACTTTGTTAGTTTGTTTATCAAACATATACTAAAGTGGCACAACACTTTAGAAATATAGTTACCAAACAACAAACAGTTTTTTTATAAAAGCTCTACTTCCAAAAGTTCTACTGCCAACAGCTTTCCCAAACGAAGCCTAAGTATGGCGGATTTTTATTGGGTTGTAAAGTTCATCCCTCTTCTTTTTTTTTTCTTTTAGAGTCACAGAATATGTTGTTTCGATTAGGTTGGGCATGGAGTTTGAGCGATGGAGTCATTAGTTAGTTAGTTAGTCATTTTTCTGATAAAAAATATTTAAAAATTTTGTAATTGAACATGTTTGTTTATTTGATTATAATAGATTTAGTTATTTAATTATTTAGCTATTATTTGTTGATTTAAATTTTTTAGTTCTTATGTAATTTTTAGGACACCAATTTATGCGGCCACATCACGTTGTCCACCAAAGTAATAAGTTCAAGGTGCAAGGGCTAGAGTGCCCTCCATGAGACCATCTTCACGTGCGAGAAGCATCCTTCCGGCATCATGATCCATCTCGCTCGACCGTCACAACATCCTCAATCGCGAGACCCCTCTCCACCTCGTCGTCCGCCTCAAGGACACCACCGACACTATAAGAAAGATCATCTTTCCCGACGCTTTTTATAATCTTTACCGACGCTTATAAGCGTCGGCTAAAGTTCCCGCAACGCAAACAGAAGCGTCGCAAAAGCGTTGGCGATACTGGAGTGGCAATTGTTTTTGCCAACGCTACTTGAAAGCATCGAAAAAAACAGGGCTTTCCCGACGCTAATGTAAGCGTCGGCAAAAACAAGATTCGCCGACGCTTTAAAGCGTCGGTAAAGCCCAAAGGAAGCCCAGAAAAAACTGGTCTTTCCCAACGCTAATAAAAGCGTCGGCAAAAAAACAGCATTCTCCGATGCTTTAAAGCGTCAGGAAAGCCCAAAGGAAGCGCAGCTATGGGTTTTCACCGACGCTATAAAGCGTCGGCGATGGCGTGCAAGGCCGTGCCAAAGGGGGTTTTTAACGACGCTTTAAAGCGTCGGGAGTGGATTTTGTTTTAAAAAAAAAACAAAAACGTATTAAAAAAGATATTATAGCAAATATGAACCTGCATTACATTTACATCAAGACAAACATACAGATCATTCGAAACATTCATATTGTCATATAAGATTAAATTTACATAAGTTTAGAATTACAATATATTTTGAAAAATATAAGAAAGATACATATAAAACTCATTAAATAACAGTCTAAAAAATATCAGGGACCGCATTCAGCCCCATCATCATCTCTGCGAGCTGTTGAAGTATCAGGAACCTAAAAAAAAAAAAAACTTTAGAAGTTAGGAATATGAAAATTATTAACTCATGCAAAATAAGTAATAATTATGTATAGTCATCAAATACATATAGTTATTTACCTGAGGAGGGAGAAATCGCTGTAACATAGATGAAATATGCTCAAACTGAGACTGCAAAGTTTGTTGGTTCTGCTTCAGCTCTGCCAACTCTGCCTGATGGCGATCCTTCATATCTTCAATTGTTGCCCGAAGTCTACTAACTTCTGCATTGGTACTGCCTTCTTCAGCATTTCTTGTATACATGCCCACTGCAGACAACTGAGTGGGGGTAACTCCAACGCCATAACCCCTCACTCTACCATAACGCTCTGGGCCCAGTAATTCAGCGAGCACCTGAGCTTCGACATGACTGGTCGCGTCGGATGATGATGACTCTCCGACGCGCTCTGAAATAAGAGTTGTTGCCCTGTCCTATATATCTCAAAAGAAAAAGTCATATTAATGCATGCCAATAATAGAACTAATAAAAATATCATTAAAAGAGTCAAAGATGAATACATACAAATATATCTCTTGACTCCTCCCGAACAAAACTGCCATCTCTATGGGTGTAAGTCATCTTATAAAACTCCACCTTACCAGGCTCCCTCCCATTATTATCCATCTATAACAAAATGTATATTGGCAAGCTAGTTATCATGATACATGCTATATGATAGAACAGTTTAAAATGGTTTTAAAGAGTTGCAAAAAAACTTACGAATTCAGCTTTACGTCGAGCATAACTCATCGAGCCTGAAGTATGAGGAACAGTCTGAGAGGCTCGTGCAGCTCTACCTATGTTGGAATATGTCTTCCCAAAAAAAGAATAAACAATATAAATTTATAATCTAAATTATTAGTAAATACAATCTAAGGTATTGAAAAAATATACACAACCTGAGCTTTTTCCGAAAACCAATAGTGAACAAGCTCCCTCCACTGATGAGGGATTACATCAGGAGGACAAACACGGGCAACCTCCTCTTCTGTCATACCATCGTGCTTCCAGTCCGTCTTTAACTTGGCCCTATATTCTTTCCACTTGCGGTTGACGGACTTCAGCACCCAATCATGACTCTCTTTAGGAAGCAAAAACTTTTTCTACACCAAAGTAATTAAAGAATATTATAACAATGTTAAATTAAAAAATAAAATTGTGATAGTAAGCAAATTCAATTATTTACCTCAATAACTTTAAGAAGCTCAACCTTATACGAAGGAAGCATTTCATTCCATTTCGTATAGTTGAGCGGACACAACTGACCCTTCCGCGCAACCGATCCTAGAAAAGTCGATAAAATGCTTGCAGCCCTCTTGATAGGCTGCCCCAGTTCATTGCATTGGACGACGATTTTCTCATCCTCACGTAGGCTCCACACGTCCTGTGCTCGAGTGGGTCCTCGTGTCCTCCTCACTCTCCCCAGTCCATCTATAAAAATAAAATAAAATATACATTAATTAAAACATTAAAGGCAAATGATTTAATATAATTAGATTATAAGAAAAATTAATATATAAAATGTAAATCAAATTACCCTGGATGTGCACGTCATCCATGTCTGGACAATCAGCAGGTGGCACGTGCTCAGACTGAGACTCGTGCTGAGAATGGGACTCGTGCTGCTGGGACTCGTCGGGCTGCTGGGACCGCAAGGACTGATCGAAAGAAGATCACACAGTTGTGTGCTGAAACTCAACATCTCTGAATCGTTTTTCTCGCGGCATGTTGTTACCTAGTATACACAAAAAGAAGCAATATTAGTTAAATAATAAATAAAATCTAAATATTGATTGCGGTGCTCACCAATTCTTTGGTAAGATTGTTTCTGATGCTGAGCTGCTCGATATGAGGATGATAGTGTTATTTTGATGATTAACAAGTAATTATCTAGAGCATGCTATAAGTTAAATTGATACTTCATTTATAAGTTCATTACTCTCAGTACATTTGTTTAATTGAAAATATATATATGGTCTTGTTCATTTGGATGAATCTAACCTTGAGAATGCAGCAAAGTGTGGATTGAGTCGACCCATAGGTTGATTGGGTCGACCCCGGCATATCTAGGAATCATCTGGCACACTCCTGCAAAAACAGCACAAATGAACAGTGAGTTGGGTCGACCCAAGGTAAGCATGAGTCGACCCAACCTCCAAAGAACCTCAAAACGCAAAGGAAGAATGCTCTCTGGATTCACTGAGAGGGTCGACCCACACAGTGGTTGAGTCGACCCAAGCTTGAGTCGACCCAAACTCTGAGAGGGTCGACCCAAAGGGCAAGACAGAAAGACAGACAGAAAACGGTTCTCTGAAATTACTGAGAGGGTCGACCCAAGAAGAATTTGAGTCGACCCAAGTGAACTTTGAGTTGACCCAAAGAATGGTTAGGTCGACCCATGGGAAGAAAGGCTAAAATTGAGGTTTCTGTGGTTACTGAGAGGGTCGACCCAAGAAATGGTTGAGTCGACCCAAGGCAAAGTTGGGTCGACCCAAGGACAGGTTGAGCCGACCCAAACACGGGCTGAACATAACGGCTAGTTGTGCAGAAATGCTTTTTGGACTCCCAACGGCTATAAACGGCTAGTTTCTTCAATCCAACGGTCAGAAAGGACTATTTGGATGTTGGAGAAGTATTTAAGAGGGAGTATTCATCAGAGGAAGCAAGCTTTTGGGAAAATACATTAAGTGCATTCAAGAGAGAACCCTAGCAAGACAAGCTTCATCCAAGTGCTTCATTCAAGAATCAAAGAAAGGGATTGAGCAGATTCAAAGAGGCATCAAGAGCTCCATCCTCCCTTGAAGAGTGAAGCATCCTTGACAAAGAAGAGCAAAGCCACTTCAAAGCGATAAATACTTTCTAACTCTTCTTTGTAGTTTATATTGTTTCATATGCTCATTTAGGAGTTTGAATCTTTTCTTTTCATTTGTTAAACACTTTGTAAAGGTTCGTTGGTAAGCCCGCAAAACCAACAAAGGTTTTTGGTGAACCCGAAAAACCAAAGTGCAAAGGTTCGTTGGTGAGCCCGCAAAACCAACAAAGGTTTTTGGTGAACCCGAAAAACCAAAGTGTAAAGGTTCGTTGGTGAGCCCGCAAAACCAACAAAGGTTTTTGGTGAACCCGGAAAACCAAAGTGTATAGGTTCGTTGGTGAGCCCGTAAAACCAACAAAGATTTTTGGATTGTGAGCCCGGAAAACAATCCAACTGTAATCCACGAGATTATAGTGAATTCCCAAGGGGTCGCTTGGGGAGTGGACGTAGGTGCTAAGGAGAGCACCGAACCACTATATATTGTTGTGTTTGTGTTGTGCATGTGCTTACATTTATTCTTGCATTATCTTCCATCTTTGTTCTAGTTTAACTCATTCAAATAATTTAAGAAAGCATCCACCGCACTTAATTAAGAAAACTTTTAAAACACCAAAATTTAAAAGAAACCAATTCACCCCCCCTCTTGGCTTGTCACCTTGGGCAACAAGTGGTATCAGAGCAAGGTGCTCTAATAGTACTCATTGATCTCACAATCAAGAGTTAAAGATCATGACAACCCAAGTGGGATGTTCTATGAGTGAGGGACAATTAATTGATAGACCTCCACTATTTGATGGTATAAACTACACATATTGGAAAGCACGCATGCGCATTTTCATTCAAGCACATGACTACGATTTATGGAGTATCATAGTCAATGGGCTACACACAAACACTAATCATGATAAAGAAAGGGCTCAGCAAAATGCAAAAGCCATGAATATTCTATTTTGTGCATTAGATGATAGTGAATTTAATTACATATCTTCTTGCATAACTGCTAAAGACATATGGAATATGCTTGAGGTTAAATATGAAAGCACTAACATTTTTAGCAAATCAAAAATTAGCTTTGAAGAAGATGAGAGGCAAGCAGACATTGAAAACCTATGCCTTGTGGCACACAAGAACGAGGTATGTGTTGAAACACAAAGTGTCTCCTCTTCTGAATATGAAGTATATGATAAAACTGAAGATGATTTTACACTTAATGAGTTACATGATGCATTTCTTGATCTAATGAAAGAACATAAGAAACTCATTGGTAAAAATAAGAACCTGAAGAATGAAAAGAAAATCCTAGTAAATGAAAAAATGAAACTGTCTAATCATTATGAAACACTAATTAAGAAACATACTAATGAAACTAAAATCTTAATTGAGAAAAATAAAGAACTAAATCAGAAAAACCAACTTCTCACTGAAAGCTATGATAAACTTAAGAAAAATAATAAATTGCTTTCAGAAGACAATGAAAGGTTAACTAAAGAAGTTAACAAATTTAAGCCTATAGTTGAAAAATTTACTATTAGCTCTGAAAAGCTGAACTTAATGATAAATAATCAAAGAGCTGAATTTGAAAAGGATGGATTAGGATATCAATCTTGGTACACACAAAAATCTCTTAATGACATGTGTGTTAAATCCTCTACTATCTGTCCTAAAACAGATTCTAATTTATCTGATGAACCTAATAGGCAAAAACAGAAAATTGTAAGTTTATCTACTACTCATGTTAAATCTATGTTTGTTAAATTTAACAAGATGATGCAGAAATTCACTCCTTGTAATCCTAAAATTTGCAAGTCTATGGACAAAATAGCTATTAAGAAAATATGGGTTCCAAAAGGAACAATAATAGCTAACCTACAAGGACCCAAAAGAGCTTGGGTTCCTAAGTTGAAAATCTGAATATTTTCTGTAAGTGTATCTAGCACTCAAGGCTCCAACCAAAAGATGTTAATTTAGACATTGGGTGCTCTAGACATATATTAAAGAATGAAACTTAAAATATACTTAAGAAAAGTAATTGAAATGAAAAGAATAATGAAATTAGTAATCCTTGCATATCATCATTCTCTTTGCCTTAGTATCCAATTAAAACATAAATTGCAGGTATTAATCATTTCTGTGATATAAGTGATACTTTTGGCATGAAAAGAAAATATATCCAAATTACTCTATCTTTCTATATTATGCTTCAGTTATTGATGGATAACTTGCTTAATCAATACTCTTAGAATAACTCTTTAAATTCTCTATATGCTTGATTGAGAGGTCTTATCCATGACATTATCTTCTATTGATCACAAACATAAGAATGTCTACTTGGTATAATTTTTTTTAAATATATGCATTAAGAATACCAAGATTAAAGAGTCTAGTTTTGGCATATAAAATCAACTCATACTAGTATGGACTTGATCTCAAAAGACCTTGTCATTGGTTCACTTAGATTATTCTTTGCAAGGTCAAAGTTTGCTATGTATGTCATCTAGAAAAACAAACTAGAATCATTTCTAAATCTGAAAATATTGTTTTCACCTTTTAGCCTTTGAAAACTCTTCATAAGAACTTATTTGGATCTCTAGGATTGTGAACCTAGGAGATAAGCTCTCTAATTTTGTAATTATGGATGATTTCTCAAAGCTAATGTTGGTTTTATTCTTGGCACTTAAATTGAAATATTTTCTGCTTTGGCACAAACTTACAAAAGGTTTCAAATGAAAAAGGTTTGCAAACTGTGAAAATTCATGGCACAGCCTTGAAAACCAATTTGTTGATAAAATGGTATTGAATACAATTGTGCTTGCACCAAGAACACTATTGCATATAGGGGTTATAAAAATATATATAAAAAAAAAAAATATAGAACCTTTGTTGTGTAAGGACAATGCTTTGTGATAGCAGTTGATTAATACTATCATCACAGCTTGTCATATTATAAGGTTTCTATTAAATCTATTTTTAAAGAAAACCCCATGTGAACTCATGAAAAACAGAGAATCAAATGTTGCATACCTTCATGTTTTTCAGTTATACAAATCTGATAAAACAAGTATTTCTTTGGATATTACTCTTTGAACAATGCATATAGAATATTCAATGAAAAGATACTAGTTGTAGAAAGATCAACTTATATTATTCTTATTAAAACTAGATCTTTTATTGAGAATATAGTTTATCACTTTGATTCTATGTAACAATCTGAATTTTGATAGAAACAATTGTTTAAGATAATTTGATTAAAACTCAACTTGTATATCTTATTAATAATTATCTTAAGCAAATAGAATCTAAGCTAAATTAATTCTGAAAATAAAAAAAAAAATTGATTTGACCTTGATGAATCCTTCTATTACCTCACATGCTTGTCCTTGAACCATTTTACTTAATGAAGTTATCTCTTTAGTTCAAGTGACTTGTGCTTGCTTATATTTAGACAATCTCTTGAGTGAAGTGACTTAATATTCAATTATTGTCATATCTTATGTTGAGTCATCTAGTTAAGAAATATGTTGTATGAATGTTTTTGTATCCTAGAGAACCTAATGAATTGCCTTCAAGAAAAGAAAAAGATTGTGCTAATGATACAGGATTTGTGAGCAAGAAATTTCAACTTGAAGGACACCTCGATGAAAGATACAATAAACATTCTCTTGGAAACAAAAAAAGAGGAAGATTTTCTTCAGCCAAGGGTGTAAAGAATCTAAAAGGTATTTGGCTTGAAGAATGCTAAATGCACTGGTAATCTAAACTCTTCTCTTGTGAGTTAGTTGAGCAAAATCAATAGTCTGAAATTATATGGTAGCATGATTAAACCCTTAATTGCTGATCATCTTGATATCATGCTTCATTCTCATGCTAGTGATGATTGTTTCATGGTGTGATTAAATTGAAGTTTACTTTTTCCTATATAATGCATAACCATGAAATACACAAGTTTATGCCTCAAATCTCTAATTCAAAATAACTTGTGATAAGCTATGAATCATTGGGCATAATGAAAATGCTGTTGGCATGATATACATGCATATGCAGCATATAAGATTATTTCTTTATTCTGCTCTTTCATGTAAATTACTTGAGAATAACAAAAAGAGAGAGAGATAAAGAAAAGAGAATGGATATTATTCAAGAGAAGTAAAATCTAAGTAAAGACAAATACTTCAATCTTAAGAAAAAGCAAAGCAAGCATAATACATTCGGCACAATTGTGAGACTAATATGAACATTTCTTTGGAAGAGATAAAATCCGTAATTAATTACAGGAAAAGTTTGAAGTGAACATTTTAAACCTTCTATATTGCTCATCATAGGGATGGTGTCAATGGGGAGGCTAGTGGTAGTACCTCGTGCCCCTTCCAACTCCACCGGATAGGGAGCAAATAGAGTATAGAGCATAGAAAAGTAATACCAAAAGAAATGAAGATTAGAATGTTCACTAAATGGTTAAAGGAAGAAATTCAAAAATAAGAAAATGAATGACAAGATAAATGAAAGTATATAAAAAGCTTGTGAAAAGCCAAATGAAGTTTCGATCACTTGAAAACACACCTTAAGGATAAAATCAGTGTAGAATTATATATAAATAGGGAGAGTTTATTTGAAAAGAATAAATTTTGATCTTTGACATGCTTGCTCTTAATGTTTTAATACATGATGTTATGACTTAATACATATTATGTTTTGCATGTGACATGATATTTTGAATTATGTGTCTTCAATATTCAAATAATAAAGATCTTTCCTAGATATAACTGGTAATGCTTCAGGCCTATAAAATTTGATTGAAACATGGTATTACCAACAACAACATCATTCTGTTTTAATGAATATATTTTGAAAAATAAAAGAAAAGCATAATTTGAATTTGCAAATTAGGCAAAATGAATTGATTCTGATTTATCTTTATCTTGCCTAACATTAGAACATCATGTCCTCCAATTTGTACCAAAATTCAATATGAATTACAAAGATTCTGGATGTGCTCTAATGTTCTTGAAATATGTATTTTCAATCGTAAGAGCTACAATGAGAAGATACATATCTCAAATTACAACTTTGAAAGCCTCCTTGAGAATCTTTATGAAATTCAGAATCTGATTTTATATAAAAGCTTAAACTCAATATGAATTTCTAGATAAAATTACAGCTTAAGAAAAATAGAATAATTCTGATGCCTTGATTGCTTGCCCCGATACGCATCTGAAACATATCATTTCTTATCTTCAAAGTGTACTAATATTGGTCTGAATGATGTGTCTTTTGATGATCTTGATTGCAAACAAATATTTTTAATATATGATTTTATTTTGATATTGAAAAGATTTATTGTGCTTCATATATACATTGCTGAAAAAACCTTGATTAAGAAATTGAGTTCTATAAATACATATACTTCAATGATCATCTATATATTTTTTTCTCTCCTACATTGTTAAAGACTTTCATCAAAATATATATGTATATATATTATTAAAAGAGTGAATGATCTCAAGTCTAGAAATATTTCAGCTCACTCAAATGATTCTTAAAAGAAAGAAAATGTAAATGCTTTTGAAAGAATTTGAGCTTCAAATGAATCATTTTCTGATTAATATTTCAGTACATTTTCTCAAAGATTAAGAGGAAGCATAACTTGTTCTTAAAAGATTAAAAAGAGTGATTGCTATAAATTTTGAATAATTCTAGATCACTCTACATTCTTGATATCATAAAGGTTCAGTTTTATTCACGTTTATCATTAAAATCTGAAATTCAACTAAAGATAAGAGAAAGAATACTAAATGTAAAGTGGTATTAAACTTTGTGCTTCATTGAATATCTTTTGAAAGTTGGATTTTTATCTGTACTTAATTGGTAAATCACTTGTTTTGAAAACTAAGTGAAAAGGATTCCATTTGTCTTAGTATTGGAAATTTACTTTGGAATCTACTAATGAGCTCTTATTGGCTTGCACTTTAGTGTTTCAATCATGAGCCAATTCATTTTAATTGATTTTGATGCTATGATCTTTAAAGGAGTAAAAGAAAGTCTTTAAGAGAGGTTTAAAAGAACTTTCAAAGCCCTGAATTTTATATATCCTACATTGCATAAATTCATGTCTTGGTATCTATGCTCCAATACTTTTATATCATGAAAGAACTTTGAAGTCATTAAGAATTAAGGATTCAACATAATCTTATATTTTTTGAGTATATAAGTTTTGATCTTTATCTGCTCTTATACTATACTCTAAAAATTAATTAGATTGCTCTCATGTTGCTATATACTTAATATATTAAAAAAAAAGAGGAGGATATTGGATTTTCATTCGTGCTTTCTTTGAATATTATTCTTGATACTCCTTGAAATAACTTGAAAAAGATTCCATCTACACTTGATTTCAAAACTATCTTTGGAATCTACATTTAGAGATCACTTCTGGCTTACATTCTAAATATCTCATTCCTAAAGCCAAACACATAGAAATAAGGTACCATTTTATCAGGGATCATGTGCAAAATGGAAACATATGTATTGAGCATATATGCACTGAAAAACAATTAGCCGACATATTCACAAAACTCTTGAGTGAAGATAGATTCTGCACGCTAAGGAGAGAATTAGGTATATGTGATCCTTTTTATTGAAGAAATATAAAAGGGAGCAAGTAGTCTCATGATACATTCCTCCAATTTCTAAAAATCCATGAAACATGAGTCAAACTTGTTATCTATAGATTCCTTACTCATGTATCATTGTCCCAGAAAGAATTTATAAGGATTGGAAGCAAGGAAAATTTTTAGAAGCAAAAAGGAAGAGAAAAGAAAAATTCTGCACTTGGGTCAACCCAACCCAGAATAGGGTCGACCCAACGTTGAGTCGACCCAAGAAGTTTCTTGAGTCGACCCAACGTCGGGACCCCACTATTATAAGGGGGCCCGTGAGCTATCTAGGGCACTGTTTACCCTTTGTCCTCTTCCGAAAACCTTATTTTCCACTCTCAAATCTTCTCCAATCATCTCCAAACAGTAGATTACTTCAAGATCTTGGAGAAATAGGACCCGAGAGAGCCGTAGCCAAGCGATCCGGGAGAGTCTCACGATCTTGTTTAGAGACTAGGATATGTATCTAGTTCTCATATGTATTTGGTGGTTATCATGCATCTTTAAACTTTGATTGAGGAATATTGTATTTGCTTTTGCTTTTGATATACGAAAATGTTCCTATTGTGATCAATGAAGTCTGAAGTTTGTTCTTAATTGCATATTTTCCCATATATATGTTTTTGATGATAACAAAAAGGGGGAGAAGAGAAGGAAAGAGTATATAAAGGAGAAGAGAAGAAAAGAGTATATAAAGGGGGAGAAGAAAAGATAGAATATTCACTTTAAGAAAAGAAAGAGTATTTCATTTGAAGTTAAGAAAGAGTATTAATTTTGGGAGAAGTAAAGATAGTGTTTAAAGAAAGAGTATTAACTTTGTGAGAAAGAGTGAGTAAAGAAGTTATGAAACGAAAAGAGAAATAAATGGGCAAACAAATTGAAAATCATATAAGAAAGCTTATATATCTAAGGGGGAGCAATTTGTAACAATGAAAATCATCAGATCAAAAATTTCTATCATAATTCAGAACTTGGCACGCTCCTCTCGCACCCCGATACATAACCTGAAACTCATATGATATCTCAAATTTTTGAAGTTTCATTGCTAATGAATTATAAATGAAAGGGGGAGCCATTCAAAAAGTCAAATTGGCAAATTTTGAATAATATAGGGGAAGATTTCACAAGTATATATGAAAAGCTGAAATTCTGAAATTCAATCCCTTTTATAAACTGATTTTAAAGACAAGTATCAATAGGCTTATACTCTTTATTTTGTAATCATCAAAAAGGGGGAGATTGAGGATGATAGTGTTATTTTGATGATTAACAAGTAATTATCTAGAGCATGCTATAAGTTAAATTGATACTTCATTTATAAGTTCATTACTCTCAGTACATTTGTTTAATTGAAAATATATATATGGTCTTGTTCATTTGGATGAATCTAACCTTGAGAATGCAGCAAAGTGTGGATTGAGTCGACCCATAGGTTGATTGGGTCGACCCCGGCACATCTAGGAATCATCTGGCACACTCCTCCAAAGAACCTCAAAACGCAAAGGAAGAATGCTCTCTGGATTCACTGAGAGGGTCGACTCAACCACTGGTCGACCCACACAGTGGTTGAGTCGACCCAAGCTTGAGTCGACCCAAACTCTGAGAGGGTCGACCCAAAGGGCAAGACAGAAAGACAGACAGAAAACGGTTCTCTGGAATTACTGAGAGGGTCGACCCAAGAAGAATTTGAGTCGACCCAAGTGAACTTTGAGTCGACCCAAAGAATGGTTGGGTCGACCCATGGGAAGAAAGGCTGAAATTGAGGTTTCTGTGGTTACTGAGAGGGTCGACCCAAGAAATGGTTGAGTCGACCCTAGGCAAAGTTGGGTCGACCCAAGGACAGGTTGAGCCGACCCAAACACGGGCTGAACATAACGGCTAGTTGTGCAGAAATGCTTTTTGGACTCCCAACGGCTATAAACGGCTAGTTTCTTCAATCCAACGGTCAGAAAGGACTATTTGGATGTTGGAGAAGTATTTAAGAGGGAGTATTCATCAGAGGAAGCAAGCTTTTGGGAAAATACATTAAGTGCATTCAAGAGAGAACCCTAGCAAGGCAAGCTTCATCCAAGTGCTTCATTCAAGAATCAAAGAAAGGGATTGAGCAGATTCAAAGAGGCATCAAGAGCTCCATCCTCCCTTGAAGAGTGAAGCATCCTTGACAAAGAAGAGCAAAGCCACTTCAAAGCGATAAATACTTTCTAACTCTTCTTTGTAGTTTATATTGTTTCATATGCTCATTTAGGAGTTTGAATCTTTTCTTTTCATTTGTTAAACACTTTGTAAAGGTTCGTTGGTAAGCCCGCAAAACCAACAAAGGTTTTTGGTGAACCCGAAAAACCAAAGTGTAAAGGTTCGTTGGTGAGCCCGCAAAACCAACAAAGGTTTTTGGTGAACCCGGAAAACCAAAGTGTAAAGGTTCGTTGGTGAGCCCGCAAAACCAACAAAGGTTTTTGGTGAACCCGGAAAACCAAAGTGTATAGGTTGCCCGTAAAACCAACAAAGGTTTTTGGATTGTGAGCCCGAAAAACAATCCAACTGTAATTCGCGAGATTATAGTGAATTCCCAAGGGGTCGCTTGGGGAGTGGACGTAGGTGCTAAGGAGAGCACCGAACCACTATATATTGTTGTGTTTGTGTTGTGCATGTGCTTACATTTATTCTTGCATTATCTTCCATCTTTGTTCTAGTTTAACTCATTCAAATAATTTAAGAAAGCATCCACCGCACTTAATTAAGAAAACTTTTAAAACACCAAAATTTAAAAGAAACCAATTCACCCCCCCCCTCTTGGCTTGTCACCTTGGGCAACAAGTGGTATCAGAGCAAGGTGCTCTAATAGTACTCATTGATCTCACAATCAAGAGTTAAAGATCATGACAACCCAAGTGGGATGTTCTATGAGTGAGGGACAATTAATTGATAGACCTCCACTATTTGATGGTATAAACTACACATATTGGAAAGCACGCATGCGCATTTTCATTCAAGCACATGACTACGATTTATGGAGTATCATAGTCAATGGGCTACACACAAACACTAATCATGATAAAGAAAGGGCTCAGCAAAATGCAAAAGCCATGAATATTCTATTTTGTGCATTAGATGATAGTGAATTTAATTACATATCTTCTTGCATAACTGCTAAAGACATATGGAATATGCTTGAGGTTAAATATGAAAGCACTAACATTTTTAGCAAATCAAAAATTAGCTTTGAAGAAGATGAGAGGCAAGCAGACATTGAAAATCTATGCCTTGTGGCACACAAGAACGAGGTATGTGTTGAAACACAAAGTGTCTCCTCTTCTGAATATGAAGTATATGATAAAACTGAAGATGATTTTACACTTAATGAGTTACATGATGCATTTCTTGATCTAATGAAAGAACATAAGAAACTCATTGGTAAAAATAAGAACCTGAAGAATGAAAAGAAAATCCTAGTAAATGAAAAAATGAAACTGTCTAATCATTATGAAACACTAATTAAGAAACATACTAATGAAACTAAAATCTTAATTGAGAAAAATAAAGAACTAAATCAGAAAAACCAACTTCTCACTGAAAGCTATGATAAACTTAAGAAAAATAATAAATTGCTTTCAGAAGACAATGAAAGGTTAACTAAAGAAGTTAACAAATTTAAGCCTATAGTTGAAAAATTTACTATTAGCTCTGAAAAGCTGAACTTAATGATAAATAATCAAAGAGCTGAATTTGAAAAGGATGGATTAGGATATCAATCTTGGTACACACAAAAATCCCTTAATGACATGTGTGTTAAATCCTCTACTATCTGTCCTAAAACAGATTCTAATTTATCTGATGAACCTAATAGGCAAAAATAGAAAATTGTAAGTTTATCTACTACTCATGTTAAATCTATGTTTGTTAAATTTAACAAGATAATGCAGAAATTCACTCCTTGTAATCCTAAAATTTGCAAGTCTATGGACAAAATAGCTATTAAGAAAATATGGGTTCCAAAAGGAACAATAATAGCTAACCTACAAGGACCCAAAAGAGCTTGGGTTCCTAAGTTGAAAATCTGAATATTTTCTGTAAGTGTATCTAGCACTCAAGGCTCCAACCAAAAGATGTTAATTTAGACATTGGGTGCTCTAGACATATATTAAAGAATGAAACTTAAAATATACTTAAGAAAAGTAATTGAAATGAAAAGAATAATGAAATTAGTAATCCTTGCATATCATCATTCTCTTTGCCTTAGTATCCAATTAAAACATAAATTGCAGGTATTAATCATTTCTGTGATATAAGTGATACTTTTGGCATGAAAAGAAAATATATCCAAATCACTCCATCTTTCTATATTATGCTTCAGTTATTGATGGATAACTTGCTTAATCAATACTCTTAGAATAACTCTTTAAATTCTCTATATGCTTGATTGAGAGGTCTTATCCATGACATTATCTTCTATTGATCACAAACATAAGAATGTCTACTTGGTATAATTTTTTTTAAATATATGCATTAAGAATACCAAGATTAAAGAGTCTAGTTTTGGCATATAAAATCAACTCATACTAGTATGGACTTGATCTCAAAAGACCTTGTCATTGGTTCACTTAGATTATTCTTTGCAAGGTCAAAGTTTGCTATGTATGTCATCTAGAAAAACAAACTAGAATCATTTCTAAATCTGAAAATATTGTTTTCACCTTTTAGCCTTTGAAAACTCTTCATAAGAACTTATTTGGATCTCTAGGATTGTGAACCTAGGAGATAAGCTCTCTAATTTTGTAATTATGGATGATTTCTCAAAGCTAATGTTGGTTTTATTCTTGGCACTTAAATTGAAATATTTTCTGCTTTGGCACAAACTTACAAAAGGTTTCAAATGAAAAAGGTTTGCAAACTGTGAAAATTCATGGCACAGCCTTGAAAACCAATTTGTTGATAAAATGGTATTGAATACAATTGTGCTTGCACCAAGAACACTATTGCATATAGGGGTTATAAAAATATATATAAAAAAAAAAATATATAGAACCTTTGTTGTGTAAGGACAATGCTTTGTGATAGCAGTTGATTAATACTATCATCACAGCTTGTCATATTATAAGGTTTCTATTAAATCTATTTTTAAAGAAAACCCCATGTGAACTCATGAAAAACAGAGAATCAAATGTTGCATACCTTCATGTTTTTCAATTATACAAATCTGATAAAACAAGTATTTCTTTGGATATTACTCTTTGAACAATGCATATAGAATATTCAATGAAAAGATACTAGTTGTAGAAAGATCAATTTATATTATTCTTATTAAAACTAGATCTTTTATTGAGAATATAGTTTATCACTTTGATTATATGTAACAATCTGAATTTTGATAGAAACAATTGTTTAAGATAATTTGATTAAAACTCAACTTGTATATCTTATTGATAATTATCTTAAGCAAATAGAATCTAAGCTAAATTAATTCTGAAAATAAAAAAAAAAATTGATTTGACCTTGATGAATCCTTCTATTACCTCACATGCTTGTCCTTGAACCATTTTACTTAATGAAGTTATCTCTTTAGTTCAAGTGACTTGTGCTTGCTTATATTTAGACAATCTCTTGAGTGAAGTGACTTAATATTCAATTATTGTCATATCTTATGTTGAGTCATCTAGTTAAGAAATATGTTGTATGAATGTTTTTGTATCCTAGAGAACCTAATGAATTGCCTTCAAGAAAAGAAAAAGATTGTGCTAATGATACAGGATTTGTGAGCAAGAAATTTCAACTTGAAGGACACCTCGATGAAAGATACAATAAACATTCTCTTGGAAACCAAAAAAAGAGGAAGATTTTCTTCAGCCAAGGGTGTAAAGAATCTAAAAGGTATTTGGCTTGAAGAATGCTAAATGCACTGGTAATCTAAACTCTTCTCTTATGAGTTAGTTGAGCAAAATCAATAGTCTGAAATTATATGGTAGCATGATTAAACCCTTAATTGCTGATCATCTTGATATCATGCTTCATTCTCATGCTAGTGATGATTGTTTCATGGTGTGATTAAATTGAAGTTTACTTTTTCCTATATAATGCATAACCATGAAATACACAAGTTTATGCCTCAAATCTCTAATTCAAAATAACTTGTGATAAGCTATGAATCATTGGGCATAATGAAAATGCTGTTTGCATGATATACATGCATATGCAGCATATAAGATTATTTCTTTATTCTGCTCTTTCATGTAAATTACTTGAGAATAACAAAAAGAGAGAGAGATAAAGAAAAGAGAATGGATATTATTCAAGAGAAGTAAAATCTAAGTAAAGACAAATACTTCAATCTTAAGAAAAAGCAAAACAAGCATAATACATTCGGCACAATTGTGAGACTAATATGAACATTCCTTTGGAAGAGATAAAATCCGTAATTAATTACAAGAAAAGTTTGAAGTGAACATTTTAAACCTTCTATATTGCTCATCATAGGGATGGTGTCAATGGGGAGGCTAGTGGTAGTACCTCGTGCCCCTTCCAACTCCACCGGATAGGGAGCAAATAGAGTATAGAGCATAGAAAAGTAATACCAAAAGAAATGAAGATTAGAATGTTCACTAAATGGTTAAAGGAAGAAATTCAAAAATAAGAAAATGAATGACAAGATAAATGAAAGTATATAAAAAGCTTGTGAAAAGCCAAATGAAGTTTCGATCACTTGAAAACACACCTTAAGGATAAAATCAGTGTAGAATTATATATAAATAGGGAGAGTTTATTTGAAAAGAATAAATTTTGATCTTTGACATGCTTGCTCTTAATGTTTTAATACATGATGTTATGACTTAATACATATTATGTTTTGCATGTGACATGATATTTTGAATTATGTGTCTTCAATATTCAAATAACAAAGATCTTTCCTAAATATAACTGGTAATGCTTCAGGCCTATAAAATTTGATTGAAACATGGTATTACCAACAACAACATCATTCTGTTTTAATGAATATATTTTGAAAAATAAAAGAAAAGCATAATTTGAATTTGCAAATTAGGCAAAATGAATTGATTCTGATTTATCTTTTATCTTGCCTAACATTAGAACATCATGTCCTCCAATTTGTACCAAAATTCAATATGAATTACAAAGATTCTGGATGTGCTCTAATGTTCTTGAAATATGTATTTTCAATCGTAAGAGCTACAATGAGAAGATACATATCTCAAATTACAACTTTGAAAGCCTCCTTGAGAATCTTTATGAAATTCAGAATCTGATTTTATATAAAAGCTTAAACTCAATATGAATTTCTAGATAAAATTACAGCTTAAGAAAAATAGAATAATTCTGATGCCTTGATTGCTTGCCCTGATACGCATATGAAACATATCATTTCTTATCTTCAAAGTGTACTAATATTGGTCTGAATGATGTGTCTTTTGATGATCTTGATTGCAAACAAATATTTTTAATATATGATTTTATTTTGATATTGAAAGATTTATTGTGCTTCATATATACATTGCTGAAAAACCTTGATTAAGAAATTGAGTTCTATAAATACATATACTTCAATGATCATTTATATATTTTTTTCTCTCCTACATTGTTAAAGACTTTCATCAAAATATATATGTATATATATTATTAAAAGAGTGAATGATCTCAAGTCTAGAAATATTTCAGCTCACTCAAATGATTCTTAAAAGAAAGAAAATGTAAATGCTTTTGAAAGAATTTGAGCTTCAAATGAATCATTTTCTGATTAATATTTCAGTACATTTTCTCAAAGATTAAGAGGAAGCATAACTTGTTCTTAAAAGATTAAAAAGAGTGATTGCTATAAATTTTGAATAATTCTAGATCACTCTACATTCTTGATATCATAAAGGTTCAGTTTTATTCACGTTTATCATTAAAATCTGAAATTCAACTAAAGATAAGAGAAAGAATACTAAATGTAAAGTGGTATTAAACTTTGTGCTTCATTGAATATCTTTTGAAAGTTGGATTTTTATCTGTACTTAATTGGTAAATCACTTGTTTTGAAAACTAAGTGAAAAGGATTCCATTTGTCTTAGTATTGGAAATTTACTTTGGAATCTACTAATGAGCTCTTATTGGCTTGCACTTTAGTGTTTCAATCATGAGCCAATTCATTTTAATTGATTTTGATGCTATGATCTTTAAAGGAGTAAAAGAAAGTCTTTAAGAGAGGTTTAAAAGAACTTTCAAAGCCCTGAATTTTATATATCCTACATTGCATAAATTCATGTCTTGGTATCTATGCTCCAATACTTTTATATCATGAAAGAACTTTGAAGTCATTAAGAATTAAGGATTCAACATAATCTTATATTTTTTGAGTATATAAGTTTTGATATTTATCTGCTCTTATACTATACTCTAAAAATTAATTAGATTGCTCTCATGTTGCTATATACTTAATATATTAAAAAAAAAGAGGAGGATATTGGATTTTCATTCGTGCTTTCTTTGAATATTATTCTTGATACTCCTTGAAATAACTTGAAAAAGATTCCATCTACACTTGATTTCAAAACTATCTTTGGAATCTACATTTAGAGATCACTTCTGGCTTACATTCTAAATATCTCATTCCTAAAGCCAAACACATAGAAATAAGGTACCATTTTATCAGGGATCATGTGCAAAATGGAAACATATGTATTGAGCATATATGCACTGAAAAACAATTAGCCGACATATTCACAAAACCCTTGAGTGAAGATAGATTCTGCACGCTAAGGAGAGAATTAGGTATATGTGATCCTTTTTATTGAAGAAATATAAAAGGGAGCAAGTAGTCTCATGATACATTCCTCCAATTTCTAAAAATCCATGAAACATGAGTCAAACTTGTTATCTATAGATTCCTTACTCATGTATCATTGTCCCAGAAAGAATTTATAAGGATTGGAAGCAAGGAAAATTTTTAGAAGCAAAAAGGAAGAGAAAAAAAAAATTCTGCACTTGGGTCAACCCAACCCAGAATAGGGTCGACCCAACGTTGAGTCGACCCAAGAAGTTTCTTGAGTCGACCCAACGTCGGGACCCCACTGTTATAAGGGGGCCCGTGAGCTATCTAGGGCACTGTTTACCCTTTGTCCTCTTCCGAAAACCTTATTTTCCACTCTCAAATCTTCTCCAATCATCTCCAAACAGTAGATTACTTCAAGATCTTGGAGAAATAGGACCCGAGAGAGCCGTAGCCAAGCGATCCGGGAGAGTCTCACGATCTTGTTTAGAGACTAGGATATGTATCTAGTTCTCATATGTATTTGGTGGTTATCATGCATCTTTAAACTTTGATTGAGGAATATTGTATTTGCTTTTGCTTTTGATATACGAAAATGTTCCTATTGTGATCAATGAAGTCTGAAGTTTGTTCTTAATTGCATATTTTCCCATATATATGTTTTTGATGATAACAAAAAGGGGGAGAAGAGAAGGAAAGAGTATATAAAGGAGAAGAGAAGAAAAGAGTATATAAAGGGGGAGAAGAAAAGATAGAATATTCACTTTAAGAAAAGAAAGAGTATTTCATTTGAAGTTAAGAAAGAGTATTAATTTTGGGAGAAGTAAAGATAGTGTTTAAAGAAAGAGTATTAACTTTGTGAGAAAGAGTGAGTAAAGAAGTTATGAAACGAAAAGAGAAATAAATGGGCAAACAAATTGAAAATCATATAAGAAAGCTTATATATCTAAGGGGGAGCAATTTGTAACAATGAAAATCATCAGATCAAAAATTTCTATCATAATTCAGAACTTGGCACGCTCCTCTCGCACCCCGATACATAACCTGAAACTCATATGATATCTCAAATTTTTGAAGTTTCATTGCTAATGAATTATAAATGAAAGGGGGAGCCATTCAAAAAGTCAAATTGGCAAATTTTGAATAATATAGGGGAAGATTTCACAAGTATATATGAAAAGCTGAAATTCTGAAATTCAATCCCTTTTATAAACTGATTTTAAAGACAAGTATCAATAGGCTTATACTCTTTATTTTGTAATCATCAAAAAGGGGGAGATTGAGGATGATAGTGTTATTTTGATGATTAACAAGTAATTATCTAGAGCATGCTATAAGTTAAATTGATACTTCATTTATAAGTTCATTACTCTCAGTACATTTGTTTAATTGAAAATATATATATGGTCTTGTTCATTTGGATGAATCTAACCTTGAGAATGCAGCAAAGTGTGGATTGAGTCGACCCATAGGTTGATTGGGTCGACCCCGGCACATCTAGGAATCATCTGGCACACTCCTCCAAAGAACCTCAAAACGCAAAGGAAGAATGCTCTCTGGATTCACTGAGAGGGTCGACTCAACCACTGGTCGACCCACACAGTGGTTGAGTCGACCCAAGCTTGAGTCGACCCAAACTCTGAGAGGGTCGACCCAAAGGGCAAGACAGAAAGACAGACAGAAAACGGTTCTCTGGAATTACTGAGAGGGTCGACCCAAGAAGAATTTGAGTCGACCCAAGTGAACTTTGAGTCGACCCAAGTGAACTTTGAGTCGACCCAAAGAATGGTTGGGTCGACCCATGGGAAGAAAGGCTGAAATTGAGGTTTCTGTGGTTACTGAGAGGGTCGACACTTGGGTCGACCCAAAGAATGGTTGGGTCGACCCATGGGAAGAAAGGCTGAAATTGAGGTTTCTGTGGTTACTGAGAGGGTCGACCCAAGAAATGGTTGAGTCGACCCAAGGCAAAGTTGGGTCGACCCAAGGACAGGTTGAGCCGACCCAAACACGGGCTGAACATAACGGCTAGTTGTGCAGAAATGCTTTTTGGACTCCCAACGGCTATAAACGGCTAGTTTCTTCAATCCAACGGTCAGAAAGGACTATTTGGATGTTGGAGAAGTATTTAAGAGGGAGTATTCATCAGAGAAAGCAAGCTTTTGGGAAAATACATTAAGTGCATTCAAGAGAGAACCCTAGCAAGGCAAGCTTCATCCAAGTGCTTCATTCAAGAATCAAAGAAAGGGATTGAGCAGATTCAAAGAGGCATCAAGAGCTCCATCCTCCCTTGAAGAGTGAAGCATCCTTGACAAAGAAGAGCAAAGCCACTTCAAAGCGATAAATACTTTCTAACTCTTCTTTGTAGTTTATATTGTTTCATATGCTCATTTAGGAGTTTGAATCTTTTCTTTTCATTTGTTAAACACTTTGTAAAGGTTCGTTGGTAAGCCCGCAAAACCAACAAAGGTTTTTGGTGAACCCGAAAAACCAAAGTGCAAAGGTTCGTTGGTGAGCCCGCAAAACCAACAAAGGTTTTTGGTGAACCCGGAAAACCAAAGTGTAAAGGTTCGTTGGTGAGCCCGCAAAACCAACAAAGGTTTTTGGTGAACCCGGAAAACCAAAGTGTATAGGTTCGTTGGTGAGCCCGTAAAACCAACAAAGGTTTTTGGATTGTGAGCCCGGAAAACAATCCAACTGTAATCCGCGAGATTATAGTGAATTCCCAAGGGGTCGCTTGGGGAGTGGACGTAGGTGCTAAGGAGAGCACCGAACCACTATATATTGTTGTGTTTGTGTTGTGCATGTGCTTACATTTATTCTTGCATTATCTTCCATCTTTGTTCTAGTTTAACTCATTCAAATAATTTAAGAAAGCATCCACCGCACTTAATTAAGAAAACTTTTAAAACACCAAAATTTAAAAGAAACCAATTCACCCCCCCCTCTTGGCTTGTCACCTTGGGCAACACGATACACTACCCATTGTTTACTCATGATTTGTTAACAATTCATGCAACTCTGAATCACAGCTCATTCTTGCATAAGAGCTTTTATTTCTCAGAAAGAAGGGTTGGAAACAGATGTTATAGATGCTAAAAGGAATGAAAGATTTTATTAATGTTTCGCCTTCTCCTTCGTATTGACCTGTGTGCTAGTGTTCTTGTTAATGCTATAAATCTTTTTAAAGCAAATTAGCAAGTATAAATCTTTCTAAATGATTTTCTCAAAAATCATTACCTAATGAAACAGAAGAAACATATCAGTAATCACATAACTATCAAAATTGTCACGAGAGAGAAAGAGAGATGTAATTCATAAGTGCGGGAACAATGTATACCTGTTTACAAGTAGGGCAAGTATCACTCCTTTCATCCACTGAAGAATACACTGTATGTGCTGATCTTTATTGTTTCTGTTCCTAAAAGTGAGCATTCAGAATAGGGGACAAAGCAAGTCTCCAATATACAACTAAAGATGAGGCATGCTGTAGGTTTCTGAGAACCCCGTTTCCACATAGACTTTTGTTCCATTTCTACATTAGATGCTTTGTTGGAACCATTTCTCTTTATAAGAAAAAGAAGAAGAAAATTTAACAAATCTTGTGGAGCTAACAGGTTTGAACCATGAAATGGCGCCATACTTCGCTAATTTTTTTGTCTTAGGAGATGAGCTGTACCAAAAGAATGCAGATGGACTTCTCTTGAGGCTAAAATGAAATGAAACCAGACACTATTAATTTCCGGAATGAACTGCTAATTTGACTAATTGATAATTCAAATATCGATTGAAATCTTAAGAAATAAAATAGAAAATACTGGCTGATATTTTGATATTATCCTGAGCAACATACTAAATTAATAACCAAAAACCTCTGAAAATATTAAAACTTTATTTATGAAAAGAATGATTTTTTAAAGAATTAGACATCCCCTTGGAGACTGAAAATATTTTTACAACAGACTAAATATTTTTAAGTCAATGATATGCACTTAATAAAACTTCACCTGTTGCTCAGTTGGCTTTCCAATGGCTGCCTTCCCCATTCTCCTCAAGAAACAAAATGTCAAAGAATTAAGGAGATAAGTGCATAAATATGGAGATATCATAAAAACCCCTTTTATCCATCTGAATAGCTAGCATAGCACTTAAAGAAATGGGATGAAGGGAGAAATTAAAATCAAGTTACACCATCCTGATGATTAGAAAATGCTTAGTAGCTCTGTCATGGATCATCTTCCACTACCTACCTTCACCAACATTTTACCATGGACTATGTATGGTCCACAACATTATTGTCTTCCTCCCCTATACGTAAGTCCAGATGCAATAATAAGAGGCGCAAACAAAATTATGGTCAAAGATATCAGAACGGAATATATTTTTCAGATATAACATTAAGTTCAATTGTCTCAAATAAGACCTCAGCAATCAGTAATTTCAACCTCTTCATTCACTTCATCCACAGTAAGACGGTCTTCCCCAGCAATTCTGTTGCCCAGTAGATACAACCCAAGAGGGGGGGTGAATTGGGTCTTTTAAAACTTTTAACCTACTTCTGAAAGTTTTTGATTAATTATGCTAAGTTGTATGGATGCACAGTGAAAGTCAAACTTAGCAACAGTTTGATGTATAGAATGTGACTTGATTGAATATGCTTGCAATTAAAGGATGCGCGGATAACAGTAAAGCAAGCAATTTATCTAAGTAAATAAGTGTGTTAGTTAGACAATGACAAGAGGCATTACAAACACAACAAACATATAGTGGTTCGGTGCACCCCAGCACCTACATCCACTCCCCAAGACCTCTTGGGAATTTCACTATAATCCTACAGATTACAGCCGGTTGTTTTACAAGCTCACAACCCAACTTGTTGTTTTACGAGCGCACAACGAACTCGGTCGGTTTTCCCAGGCTCACCGACTAGAACCACCCCGATTGTTTTCCCGGGATCACAATCAAACCCTTACACCGTTGGTTTCGACCTAGGCTCACCAACAAACCTCTCACCGTTGGTTTTCCCTTTGGCTCACCAACAAACCTTAACCCCTTGATTCAATCCCTTGATTGAATCAAGTTACAAGATATTAAAAACAAAGTTTAAAACAAATCAAAGCTTCTTAAACAAGCAAATATAACAATATAAACAAATAGAGTAAAGAGAAGCCCTCAAACGAGTTTTGAAGATGAAGGAGCTCGGCTTCTTCTTTACTTGACCCTCTTCTGATTTGGCACGAAGTAGAGGATCACCGAGGCAGCACACGGATGGAGAGGAAGCTTTGGGATTCACTTGGATGCTCTTCTTCTCTCTATTTCACTTTGAATGGCCCTTTTGTGCTTATGGGAGATTTCCCTTGTAATCACTTTGAAATCTCTTTCCTAAATGTTCTCTCCCACTTCCATACCTTCTCCCCTAGCTCTCCTCTTGATTTTATAGCTTTTGATGGCGTGGAAACAAAAATCTAGCCGTTAGAGACAAAAATAGCTTTTGGTTCATGATTTATGCATAAGCTATATTAACCAAATAACAAGCCTCAAGGTGTATCATAAATTCTTTCTCTCTCCTTTAGTTATAGATTTATGCGATTAAGTTCCATAAAATTTCTTCTTCTGAAATTTTCTTTCTCTCCCTCAATTGATCATTCCATTTAAGAGTTTAGAATTTGAAGATAATGTTCAATAAAATTGTCAATCTCGAAAATATATTTTCTATAAGTTTCAGCTTATTTTCATAAGATTCAAGGTTTGAGATAAGACAATCTTTATAGAACTCATCTCAAAGTATAAACTTATTATATAATTAAAGCAAGTCTTGCAATATAAGGAGGTTCATCAAAATCAATCCATAAAATTCAAGGTATGCATCAAATTAAAGTAACTTTAGGATAAGATACTGAATATCTAAAGCTCCCCCTCAAAAGACGCATTCTTCTTTAATCATTCTTTTCTTTTGTTGAATTTCAGATTTTAATGATAAACGTGAATAAAACTGAAACTTTATGATATCAAGAATGTAGAGTGATCTAGAATTATTCAAAATTTATAGCAATCACTCTTTTTAATCCTTCAAGAACAAGTTATGCTTCCTCCTAATTTTTGAGAAAATGTACTGAAATATTAATCAGAAAATGATTCATTTGAAGCTCAAATTCTTTCAAAAGTATTTACATTTTCTTTCTTTTAAGAATCATTTGAGTGAGCTGAAATATTTCTAGACTTAAGATCATTCACTCTCTTAATAATATATATATATATATATTGATGGAAGTATTTAATAATGTAGGGGAGAAAAATATATAGATGATCATTGAAGTATATATATTTATAGAACTCAATTTCTTAATCATAGTTTTTCAGCAATGTATACATGAAGCACAATAAATCCTTTTTAATATCAAAATAAAATCATATATTTAAAAATATTTGTTTGCAATTAAGATCATTGAAAGACACATCATTTAGACCAATATTAGTACACTTTAAGGATAAGAAAAGATATGTTTCAGATGCGTATCGAGACAATCAACCAAGGCGTCAAAATTAATTCTGTTTTTCTTATATTAAAATTTTCATTTAGAAATCATATTGAGTTATTCTCCTGAATGACGTGATCATTGAAGCATATAACTAAGGTTATAAAGATGTAATGATATAAGCATTTTTAAGTTAAGTTTAAGCTTTTATACAAAATCAGATTCTGAATTTTCATAAGAATTTCCAAGAAGGCTTTCACAATTATAATTTGAGATATGTATCTTCTACATTGTAGCTCATCTTAAATCTTTAAGATTGAAAACACATATTTCAATAACATTCGAGCATTTTCAGAATCTTCGTATTTAATATTGAGTTTCGATACACAATAAAGGATATTTTAACAAGTATTAGGACATTATGTATCAAAGTTAGGCAAGTAGAAAGATAGATCAAGATCAATATATTTTGCCTAAATAGAAATATCCTTCTCTTCTTCTTTTTGTAAATCTATTTAACTTTCAAAGATAATCGTGAATGATAAAACTGAAATTTCTTTTTAATATTACTTAAAAAAAACTTTATGTAGTATTTTAAACATTCAAGCATTGGAACACAAGTTAGTTTGAGGCAAGGGTGAAGCAAAGATTTGTGAGCAAAGTTAAGACATATTCCAAGTTAAGACATATTTCAATCAACTTATCCAAGCATGGAGCATTACAAAATATTGAGAACCCATAATTCAAAACATCATGCCACATGCAAAATATATTATGTGTTAAGTCATGCATTAAAATATTAAGAACAAGCATGTCAAGGATCAAAATCAATTCTTTTCAAATAAATTCCCCCTATTTAAATATAATCTTGCATTGATTTCATCCTTAAAGTGTATTTTCAAGTGATTAAAAAATTTGACTTGATTCTTCTTATATACTTTCATTTACTTTGTCTTTCATTTTTACTTTCTTATGCTCTATACTCTATTTGCTCCCTATCCGGTGGAGTTGGAAGGGGCACGAGGTACTACCACTAGCCTCCCTCTTGTGCCGTCCCTAATATAGCCTACACCGAATAGTTGGGTCAAATAGTGCCGGGTACTACCACTAGCCTCCCCATTGGCACCATCCCTATGATGAGCAATATAGAAATGTTAAAAGGTTTTACTTCAAACTCTCCCTGTTTAAGTGTAATTAATTACGGATTTTATCCCTTTCGCGAGTCTCATAAATGTCCCAAATATATTATGCTTGTTTTGCTTTTTCTTAAGATTGAAGTATTTGCCTTTACTTAGATTTTACTTCTCTTGAATAATATATATTTTTTTTTCTTTATCTCTCTCTCTTTTCGTTATTCTCAAGTAATTTACATGAAAGAGCAGAATAAAGAAATAATCTTATGTATCATATAGATGTATATCATGCAAACAACATTTTCATTGTGCTCAAGGATTCATAACTTCTCACAAGTTATTTTTCATCAAAATTTTAAGCATATACTTGTGTATTTCATGGTTATGATATAGGCAAAGAAATAATTTAGTTTGGGCAAACCATGAAACAATTTCTAAAGTATAAGTCAGTCAATACATATATAGACATGATATCAAAAATTAATAATTAAAGAATTTAATCATGCCATAATAAGATTTAAGTTATTGACTTTGCTCAATTAATGTATGAGAGAGGTATCTAAAATTACCTATTCATTCTATATTCTTCAAGCCAAATACCTGCCAGATTTCTTATGTATGAACTTTTGGCTGAAGGAGGTCCTCTCTCTTGTTTGCATGTGAATGTTTATTGTGTCTTACATGGAGATATCCTTCAAGTTGAAATCTCTCATTTTCTTGCTCAAGGATCCTGCATTATTAACAAACTCCTTTTCTTTCTTGAAAGAAAGTCATTAGTTTCTTCAAGATACAAAACATTCATCCAACATATTTTTTAACTAGATGACTCAATATAAGATATGACAATAGTTGCATGTTGAGTCACTTCACTCAAGAGATTGCCTAAATATAAACAAGCACATATCACTTGAAATAGAGATAGTTTCATTAAGGACAAGCATATGAGGCAATAGAAAGATTCATCAAGATCAAATCAATTTCTTATTTCCAAAATCAATTTAGTTTAGATTCTATTTGCTTAAGATAATTATCAATAAGACATGTTAGCTAAGTTTTAATAAATTTATCTTAAACAGTTGTTTCTATCAAAATTCTGATTATGATTTATTTGTTATCAATAAAATATGATTCATTAAAGTTAGATTGAAGTCTTCCACAAGGTCACATAATGAGCATACAATCTGGTCTATCAGCTGTATGATAAAATAATTATTCTATCATGCTTTAATACAGCTTTAAAACAATAGATCTACTTTGCTCATCCTTTTCAAATTCCACAAGATGGGGTCATAGACATACCTTCTTCATGCCAATCTTCTATAAGGGTTTTCTTATGGACTAACTTTGGTCAATGAAGATCCCCTTTCTTGTTTGGCTTAATTTGGAGTTTGAGAGAAAATGTTAATTCATTCATCATACATATTTCAAACTCACCTTGCATGAGCTTAGTAAAATCTTCATATAAATCTCCATAAGTAGAACCAAAAATGATGTCATCAATTTTTCTTCATTAAGTGCATTTCTGAAAAACTCAATTTGGTTCTAATTATTAACATGTTTTCAGATTGTTATAAGTAAAAGATTAACCATATACATATATAATTTGATCTTAGTATCTTGATAATAAATCATTAGTCTCATAAAGAATAAAATGACTTGATATTTCTGCAACTAAAATCTTTTCATTGAATATTCTATATGCATTGCTTGATGAATGATATCCAAGGATAGACATATCTCTATCAGATTTGGCATTATTTTCATAAGAACATATCAAGCATAACATGTACGACTGAAAAATATGAAAGATATGCAATAGTTTATTTTCTATTTTTCAGAAGATCAAAAGGAGTTTTCATCAAAAATAGATATAATAGAAATCATATTATGACAAGCAGTGATGATAGCTTTTAACAAAAATCATTTAAGTAGACTATCATACACCATTGTCTTTTTCATTTCTTCAAGAGTTCCATTAACACTATTTTACTTATGGTGTCCTTGGTGCTGAAATCATTGGATTTAATATTATTTTCTGTATAAACTTTATCAGAATTTTGGTTTTCAACACTGTGCCTTGAATTCTTTATCTTCACAGTTTGGAAACCTTTTTCATTTGAAACACTTTTACAAGATTTAGCAAATACAGAAGATACTTCAATTTTATTTGCCAAGAACAAATCCAATGTAAGCTTTTGAAAACTTAGTGATGGAAATAACATCTTTAGATTTAGAAATTGATTCTTGTTTGTTTCCTTAGTTAGCTTGCATAGCAAATTTTGACCTTTCAGAAGGTAAGCCAATGACAAGGTCTTTTGAGTTTAAGTACATACTAGCATGAGTTGATTTTATATGCCAAAGATGGTTTCTTTAATCTTGGTATTCATAGTGCATATATTCAAAAGCACACCAAGTACACATTATCATATCTATGATCAATAAACAATAATGCCATGGATAAAAACTCTCAATCAAGCATATAGAGAATTCATAGAGTTATTCTTAATAAATTGATTAATCATTTAGCAACTTATCCAATAGTGAGTAAAGTATACTATAAAATGAAATGATTTGATTATATTTCTAAAAGTATTTTCTATATCACAAAATTGATTAATACTCGCAATTCATATCAAATACTAAAGCAAAAATAATGATGAGATGCAAGGATTACTGATTTCATTATTATTATTTTTGTTAATTACTTTTCATAAGTATATTTTAAGTTTCTTTTGTTCCATGGGTATCTTGGCACACTTATGTCTACATCCTCATATTTTCATTTTGGGTACCCAAGCTTGCTTGGGTCCTTGAGAGTTAGGACATATGGTTCCTTTTGGAATCCAAATCTGTTTAATAGTAATAACTTTACCATTTGATTTAATTGTGTTAGAACGATGGGAAAAGTTGTTATGCCCATTCTTTTCATGTTTGAAATAAGTTATCTTATTTAATGGTTTGCTTGGTGAATTGATAACCTTTTTCTCTAGAGATTTATTGTTAAGTAAAGGAGTCAATCCAAGTTTTGATTTATCATAAGCAACATATTGGCTTTCAAACATCATTTTTAATCGTTCTGAACTTACGGTGAATTTGTTAATAAAAGATTTTAATTGATTAATTTCTTTACTTAAGTTTTGATTTTCTTTAATTAAGCCATGATTTTTCTGAATCAATTCTTCTGAAAATGACCGTAAGCTTTTATTTTCAGAATTTAGTTTGTCTTGTATTTCAGCAATAGAATTTCTTTCTTTTGAAATTTCCAAATTTAGCTTTTTAAGATTTTTATTTTTCATAGCTAATTTTCTACATTCACCATACAAATCATGAAAAGCATTTAAAAGTTCATCATAAGAATATTCTTCATGAAAGTCATTTGGTGTAAGATTAGATTCAGATCCTACTTTATCTTCTTGTACCATAAGACATAAATTAGTTACCTCTTGTAGTTCATTGTTGCTCCTAACTTTCAATTCCTTGTCTGACTTTCTCTTGGTCAAGGCTTTCTTGCGTTTTACCTCTTTCTTCCTTTCTTCTTGCTTCCTCTTCTTCTTTGTCTTTAGGAAGCTGATTTGCCTCGGAGTCGACTCGGACCTTATTGGAGTCGACTCGGTTAACTCGAGGGTCGACTCTGGAATACTTGGAGTCGACTCGACTGAGGTGGGAGATTCATCACCTTTTTCTGCAGTCTCATTGTTAGTAGGTAATTGAAGCACATGTGAGCTAATCTGAGATTTATCATAAATATTTTCTAAAGTATCCCAGATCTCCTTAGTAGATAAACATGCAGAAATTTCATTAAACTTCGTTTCTTGAATAGCACAATATAATATGTTCATAGCATTAGCATTCAATTGTGCTAAGTCCTTTTCATTAATCGTTTGAGAGAGTGTGTGAAAGTCATTTATTATGATTTTCCATAAATAATAGTTTTGTGATTGAATAAAAATGCGCATGCGTGCTTTCCAATATGTGTAGTTTATGCCATTAAACAGTGGAGGCCTATCAATTAACTGTCCCTCTCCTAGAAAACTATCTATTTGAGTTGTCATGATCTTTGGCTCTTGATCGTGAGATCAATAATTAATCTTGAGAACCTGGCTCTGATACCACTTGTTTCCCAGTAGATACAACCCAAGAGGGGGGGGTGAATTGGGTCTTTTAAAACTTTTAACCTACTTCTGAAAGTTTTTGATTAATTATGCTAAGTTGTATGGATGCACAGTGAAAGTCAAACTTAGCAACAGTTTGATGTATAGAATGTGACTTGATTGAATATACTTGCAATTAAAGGATGCGCGGATAACAGTAAAGCAAGCAATTTATCTAAGTAAATAAGTGTGTTAGTTAGACAATGACAAGAGGCATTACAAACACAACAAACATATAGTGGTTCGGTGCACCCCAGCACCTACATCCACTCCCCAAGACCTCTTGAGAATTTCACTATAATCCTACAGATTACAGCCGGTTGTTTTACAAGCTCACAACCCAACTTGTTGTTTTACGAGCGCACAACGAACTCGGTCGGTTTTCCCAGGCTCACCGACTAGAACCACCCCGATTGTTTTCCCGGGATCACAATCAAACCCTTACACCGTTGGTTTCGACCTAGGCTCACCAACAAACCTCTCACCGTTGGTTTTTCCTTTGGCTCACCAACAAACCTTAACCCCTTGATTCAATCCCTTGATTGAATCAAGTTACAAGATATTAAAAACAAAGTTTAAAACAAATCAAAGCTTCTTAAACAAGCAAATATAACAATATAAACAAATAGAGTAAAGAGAAGCCCTCAAACGAGTTTTGAAGATGAAGGAGCTCGGCTTCTTCTTTACTTGACCCTCTTCTGATTTGGCACGAAGTAGAGGATCACCGAGGCAGCACACGGATGGAGAGGAAGCTTTGGGATTCACTTGGATGCTCTTCTTCTCTCTATTTCACTTTGAATGGCCCTTTTGTGCTTATGGGAGATTTCCCTTATAATCACTTTGAAATCTCTTTCCTAAATGTTCTCTCCCACTTCCATACCTTCTCCCCTAGCTCTCCTCTTGATTTTATAGCTTTTGATGGCGTGGAAACAAAAATCTAGCCGTTAGAGACAAAAATAGAGCCGTTGGACACAGTCTGCACCTCCTGACAATATTACCGTTGGGATCGGAGTCGACTCGCGCGATCAGGAGTCGACTCGCCTGTTGCAGGAGTCGACTCGTGCTTCACTGGAGACGACTCGGCCACTGTTCCAAATTTGAATTAAAGTGCATGCCTTTTCCTCGGGTCGACTCGGACCAAACTGGAGTCGACTCGCCAATAGCTGGAGACGACTCGGCCACTTGGGGGTCGGCTCATTCTCAGGAATCCAGAGGACATACTTTCTGATTTTCTTCCTCGAGTCGACTCGGATTCTCTTCGAGTCGACTCGGCTCTCAGAGCCCGCAAATTGATCCTCTGTATTTTGGCTCGTCTGGTCTTGGAGTCGACTCGAACTGTTCCGGAGTCGACTCGGCTCTCAGTTTCCGAAACACAGCCTTCTGCCATTTTGGTGTAGCGCTGCCTTGGAGTCGACTCGAGCTGTCTGGGAGTCGACTCGGATCTCAGAGTCCGAAAAACTGCTCTCTGACTTTTTTTCTTTGTGTACCACTGAGAGTCGACTCTTACTTTCTTTGGAGTCGACCAGCCAACCATCGGAGTCGACTCGCATTCCACAGGAGTCGACTCGAATCTCAGGGTCGAAAATCGCTCTCTGACTTTTGCCTTGTTTTCCTTAGGAATTGACTTGCCAGTTATTGGAGTCGACTCGTTCTACTCTGGAGTCGACTCGAAGACTATTCTTTTGAATTTTTCTTTGAATTTGCTCCTCCAATTTGAGTCCTTTGAACTTGAAACTTGGGCCAATAAATTGTAGCTTTCTTCCAACTTTTCTTGAGAGCTTTGGAGGCCTTCTTGTGTTCTTCCAACTTGCTATGTTCCTTGCAAGATAAATATCTTTCTCCTTGCAATACAAACATTAGTATTTATACTTCAAGGTTTTGTGATCATCAAAATCAATCTTTAAATCAATCTTTGGGTCATCAAATTCCTCACTAGGTGCTTGGCGAATGTCTGGAAAGGATCTCAATGTCATCACTTTATGTGCATGGTGAACTGCACCATAACATAGCACTATATCTGAATCATTAGTACAAGAACTGAAACACACCAAAGATGACGCAGGCATGCCGAATTTATTGACCATATAGATAATACCTGCTTTATCCACTGTTTATCAATCAGTCAGGAGTCAGGGCACTCTGAATGAAGTCATCTCTGTGATCTATTTTCATGATACTCAGTACTCATTACTCACCTTATAGAGACATTGTCTTTACTCAATGTACAAGCAGCACCACACATTTTGGTGTACATTATTTTCCCTTGAATTCAGTGTTAACCTTACCAATATTATAATATGTCCTCATCAGTTAAAACTTCAAGAATAATGGTTGTTTTGATGTCACAATCCCTTAGTTGCTTCCACAATGTTGAGACTCATCTACGCTTTACGACCTTTAAGATGTTATCATGTACTAATATGCATGTTTAGTAATTAGATGACACATCCCAACTATCAAATGCCTTGAACCCTTATAATAACACGCGAACAGCATCCTAGCATGTGAGGGTGAGTTTTGAAATCTGGCATGCACAAACCCTAAAAGGAAAGTTTATCTACTCAATTCATCAATGCAGGAAAGAACCCTAAAATCCAAGTCGATTGGCGTGAATTACGAAAATTACCTCAAAAAATCTATTGAATTACCTCTTTCTCAGGCGGAGGGAGATGGGGCCGGCCGGTCGGCGCCGCAGAGGAGGAAGGAGGAGAGGAGGACGCGGACGGTCGCTCGGTGCCAGAGAGGAGGGAGGAGGAGAGGAGCTTGCCGTCGTACGTCGCTCGGCGCCGGAGAGGACAAGGGCCGCTCGCTCGTCGTCGGAGAGGACAAGGGCCGCTCGCTCGTCGTCGGAGAGAAGGGAGGAGGAGAAGGGGACAAGGGCCGCTCGCTCGTCGTCGGAGAGAAGGGAGGAGGAGAAGGGGCTAGGGCTTGATCGATCGGTCGGAATGCAAAATGAGGAGAAGGGGGCCGGCCGCTTGGTTTTGGTTGTAAATTTGACTTTGGACGACGCTTATAAGCGTCGTTTTAGACTGTGAGTACAACGACGCTAATAAGCGTCGTCTATTTCGTATGCTTTTCTATAAGATTACGACGACGCTTATTAGCGTCGGCTATTCTTAAGAATTACCGACGCTTAATTAAAGCGTCGGTAAATGTCAGCGGCTTTCCTGTTTTTCCCGACGCTTCTTCCTAGCGTCGGGAAAAAAGCGTCGGGAAAGACCTATTTTCCTGTAGTGCGAGCTCCTCATTGTTGCCGACGCTAATTAGAGCCTTCAAAAGGAGTAGGGCTGGAGTGCCCCCCATGAGGCTGAGCACCTCGCTCGCATAATCGTCCTTCGACTGCTATGAGGTCCCCAACCACTAGACCCTTCTCTGCCTTGTCGTCCGCTGTGATGAGGCCAAGCTAATGCCATATCCACTGCAGTCAATCGCCGGGACATCACAACGGCGAGATCCCTCTCCACATGGTCATTTGCGGTGAAACTACTTTGCCAAGCTCCTTATGGCTGCTAGCGCTGATATAAGCCTTCACAACGACCAGGGCTGGAGCTCCCACCATGAGGCCATTTGTACCTGCGGCAGCATCTCACCTACGTCATCATCTGCCACTACCAGCCTTAGGGTTGGGCCAAGTGATGCTGTCACCGTCCCCGCATCATCATCACCTTGTGGAGGATGAGAGACTTCTGCATGGAGATCACGTTCCATTTTGGGAGCCCTTGTTAATCATATATAATAACATGCTAAGATTTAGAATCACAATAACACTATATTCAAATTTGAGAGATACACCTACAAAAAACATATTGAATACGATTCTTTAATCAACTGAAATAATAACGGCTGGATCTTTCCTTTCTTGCTCCTCACAAAAATTAGCCATCAATGGAGCTATGAACTATATGGAGAAGAGAGGGAGACCTAGCATTTATATAGAAAACATAAGAGAAACCTAGCATTTATATAGAAAACATAAGAGAGCCTTCTATTAAGGGCTCCAAACCCTAATTGGATTTCCTATCCTACATACCAAAATTACCACAACAAATAAGACTCAATCTTATACATCCATCCTGCACCAAAGCTCATAAAACAAAGTGATCACACACCATATTGGACTTAACCATAGTACTATTATGAGCCATACGTCTAACCCGTTTTATAAAACAAAAATACGCAATCAGTGGAAGCCCATATTTTGAAATTATTCTAACATTCTTCCACTTGGACGAACACGGATTGCCATATTAATTTTAAAAAAAAATTGAAAAAATTAGATAAATATTAGTGAATGTGCCATTTTGGCGGCTAACACCCACTTCAATTTCAAAATATTCTCTTAATGGGAAATAAGGATAGTCTTTATACCCAACAAATTTCAATCACAAAAAATAATGATTTATGTGACAAAGACATAAACATGCTACAATCATAGTCAAAATCACATGTGATTTAAACAAATATGTTAATCACAAAATTCAAGGCATATATGGTAGCAAGATATGTTCAAAATTTAACACCTCATTAATTTAACATTTTAAAAATTAATATGCATGAGAGCCCTAATTCAAATTATTCAGTATTTAAATAACAATTAATTGGGTTACTAACTCATAGCTCTAAGCCCAAAATCTGTTCTGATCTATTTAGATGCAATTCAAATAAAACTAACATGGGCTGGTAAAATAAAAGGGCCCAACCTGCAACTATAGACCCATTCGGATTGGGCTTCACAAGCCAAAGCCCAATCAAAAGATTTTTTTTTTTTTTTTTTTGTCTTCTTCCTCTAGCCGCTGCCACTGTTTCTTGCCCTTTTTTATTATTATTATTATTATTTGGGAGGCAGCCCGTGGCTGCCGCCCATGGCCGCCCCATGGTGGCAGCCACCCATGGTCGCCACCACACCGGCCACCATGAGTGGCCGGCGACGCCTCACCAGGTGGCGTCACGGCGCCACCGAGGCGCACGGCCGGCCCGTGGGGTGGCCGGCCTCGTGAGGCGGGCTGCCACCCATGGTCGCCACCACGCCGGTCACCATCAGTGGCCGGCGACGCCTCACCAGGTGGCGTCGTGGCGCCACCGAGGCACACGGCCGGCCCGCGGGGTGGCCGGCCTCGTGAGGTGGCCGCGAAGCCCCCACGGCATGCGGCCGGCCGTGGGTGGCCGGGCTCCTTGGGTCGCCGCGACCGGCCGTGAGGGTAACCGGGAAAGGCCCTGCAGCGGCGATCTCCGCCCGGGAAGGAGCGGGATCCCGCTGTGGCCGGCGTGGGAGGTTTTTTTTTTTTTTCTGGTGGAGGCAGCCCGTGGCTGCCCACGGTGCCAACCACCACGCCGGCCACCACCCGTGGCCGGCGGCATTCCTCGGGCCGCCGCGACGCCACGAGGCGCGCGGCATTCCATGGCCGAGCTCCCGCGGTTGCCGTCGCATTGGTTGAGGGCGCCGGCCGGCGGCGAGAAGCCTCCCTTTAGGCTTGCCGTTCTTCCTCTTCTTCCCCTTCGTTTTATCATCCACCATGAATCAGATCTGGCCAAGAAATCAAAAGATGATTCATGACCAGATCGATTAGAAAGGAGATTAGAGAACGATGAAGAAGATGAAGCAAAAAGGGTGGGCCTGCGGTTGGAAACGGGAGGAGATGGAAAACAAAGAATTTTTTTTTAAAAAAAACAAAAAATAATATACAATCACATTGTTCCGTAAATCTGAATAAAATAATAATTGTATACGAAGGATTCTAATCATAATATAAAAGCTCTAATACCAATTGTTAATCATATATAATAACATATTAAAATTTAGAATCACAATAACACCGTATGCAAATTTGAGAGATATATTTGCGAAAGATATATTGAATACGATTTTCAATCACTTGAAATAATAGCAGCCAGATCTTCCCTTCTTTTTTTTTTTTTGGTGCTAGACCGGGTGATTCATACAACACGTGTACGGATGTACGCAATAAAATCGAATAACAAAATATCACGGAGCTTCCGATGCAGCTCCTCATCCCCCGCCCACTGGGTGCTACTGGCATAGTTAGCCACACTCGTGGTCACCCAATCTGCAGTCCTATTGACTTCTCTAAACACATGCTTCGCCTGGACCACCCCTCCGTCCCTCATCATCATCATTCAGATATCGCGAATTAAGGGATGGTCAGCAGCAATGACCCTCGGACCCCCTGGATCCAGTTGATGACCGTAGCCGAGTCACCCTCCAAGATGATTGAACTAGCTGAGAGCACATGCTGAGCATGTCGAAGACTCCCCCAGGCAGCTCTTAGCTCCGCACCAGAAACTGTGCAGTCAAATAACTGACAGCCTCCCGCTGCCACGACCTTGGAGTAGGGTCCCTAATGACGAAACCTGCTCCATCCTTTGTGCCTCCATCCAGCACCGACCCATCAAAATTGACCTTGAGGAAGCTTGGGGGTGGAGGCTCCCAGGTGAAAAACACCGTACGAGAAGCTGTCGAGGCAGAATGGGAACTTCAGATATCCTGAGTTATCAAAAGTCCTTCTAAGGAGGAAACATGACTAATCTCTGCCGCTTACGCCGGGCGCTCTCCGCCACGAGCGTTGGCGATATCTCTGCTCGTCGAAGGTTCGAGCATTCCTTGCCAACCATATTCGGTATGCTATGCAGGTCGCTCTAACCGTCTCCTGGTGTGTCAATGGGTTGCCTGACCACCAACGGATGTTCCGTAAGAATTGGTCCCCCTGAGACCAACCCTCCTGCAGCAGCCCCACCGCACGCCATGCCGCCCTCGCCCATGTGCATTGAAACAGTGCATGGTTCGCCGACTCATCAGCTCTGCATGCCCCACAATCGGGGGCAGCCTCAATCCCCGTCTGCTAAGTACTACTCTCTTCGGAAGCCGATCCCAGATGACCTTCTATAAGAACAGTGCGACCCTCGGATGAAGGCCCAGGCGCCAGACCCAGGCACACTCCAGACCTAGCTCATTCTCTGGCCGGAGCACTCAGAAGAGCTCCCCCACTCTTACACCGGTCCTACATGACGTGCTCCACACCCGAGTATCCGGACCCGCATACCCCAGAATCGAAAGGGACCGGACCCTCTCAGCTATGTGTGTCCCAAACATGTGACCCAACCTAGCCTCATCCCAAACAGCCCTGCCAGGGACAAATAGGTCGCAAACCCGCAGTCCCTCCACTACCTCAATGTCAATCATAGTCGGCCAGAGTCTCAAATGGAGAGCATCCATCCATGGGTCGCCAACCACATCGATATTCTGCCCATCGCCTATCAACCATTTAGTATTCTCCACAACTGTAGGTAGGTATCTTGCGATCTCTCGTCACATAAATGAGCAACAATGCCCACCGCAAATCGCCCCTACAGTGCCCGTCCGGCCATATCTGGCAGCCATGGTCTGACTCCAAAACCCCTGCGGCTCTAGCGTGAATCGACCTGCATGTCGAATAATCAGCGCCCCGCGCCTCTCCACAAGAGATAACACAGCGAGGCCATCCTCCCTCACTGGTAGGCAGACATTCTTCAATACCACTAAGTGCATCCCGTGACCCCCTCCATACAAGCCTTACAGAAAGCTCCTCACAAAAGATAGCTGTCAATGAGGTAAGCAATAAACCATATGGAGAGAAGAGGGAGACTTAACATTTATATAGAAAACATAAAGAACCATTTCTATTAAGGGCTCTAAACCCTAATTAGGTTTTCTGGCCTACGTACCAAAATTTCCACAATAAATAGGACTCAATCCTACACATCCAAGATGTACCAAAGCCCATCAAACAAAGTGATCACACATCATATTAAGCTTAACTATAGTACCATTATGAGCCATACGTCTAATCCGTTTTATAATTAGTAGAAATCCATATTTTGAAATTATTCTATCGACTAGATAGCACCTTCTTAATGGAAAAAAAGGTTAATGCAAACAAGGCTTTATGCTTAGAAAAAATGTTTACTTTAATGGGTCATTGTCAGGGAGTTATGCCGCACCCAGTGGATACTTACATGCATGTAGCACTATTTGAGAAAATTTTATATATGCATACTTTTTTTTGTTAGATCGGTTGGTGTTGTTTGCTCTTTGAATTGACTTGAACTACTTAAAATTGGTGTAGAGAGATTTTTGTTACCTTAAATTGGAAATCTTGATTAATTTTTTTATTATAGTTTTAATGTTTAGTGTTCCTGTTAGAGTGTATTTACATTTCTAAGTGGGTTTTTTGTGTGTATTGTTTTCTATTTGATGGCTTTGTTTATTCTTTTTGTTGACTGAGTTGACTTGAAATCGATGATAGAGAAACTTTTGCCACCAAAAATAGGTTGATCAATTTTTCATTGCATTGTTAATGTGTTTTGCTGCTTTTTCCTTATTTTTTAAGAAACTAGTAAAGATTTTTGGGCATATTTCTTTTCTTTTTAGAGAGGATTCCCAATTTAAGATTTTCTCCCAATTTTTTTTTATCTTTGATTAATATTTTATCAGCTATGCTTAGAACTATTTTTATATTGCAAACAGTCACTGCTAACTACAAAATGAGGTATAATTACTTCCTTTTTCTTTGCAGGACGCTCAAGAACTCATTTGTCAAAAGTCCAACTTTCTTCCTTTTCCCTATCATGTATGCTTTTATTTTCACAGGACTGGGTTTTTATTGAAAGAATATTATGTTGAACATGACATGTTATTTAATTCATGCATGTTAAATTGGTTGAGTTTCGATTGGAGTTAAACCAAATACTACAATGGCAGAGAGTTGAAACATGACATGTAGGGCTGGGTGAAGCCTTTTTTATTCCCGCTTTTTTATGAATTTAATTAGTTATTGCCTCGTTTTTTCCCCATCCCTTCTATGAATTTATGGTTCTTTTGGATTCAATTAATTATTAAATATATTTTATTACAATTTATTTATACCAATATTTAATATAAATTTCTTAATTATTTATCCAATAAATTAATCCTAAAATTTTATTATTTTCCTACATATTGTGTGGGTGTCATACTTATTTAATTGTATTATGCTAAAAGAAATTTGGTGACATAGAAAATGGTCTGGTAAGATAACCTCATCATACTATTGACTATCTCTACTATAGTATAATAATTATCATTTTACATTTATAAGTATAATAAAAAATAATAACATTATAAAAGTATTATTGAACCATTAGAACAGTAATTACTATAGCAATTATATCACTATAAAATAATTTAATATTAGTATATATGTAATAGAATTATAACAAATTTTATTATATTATATTAATTTCATATTATAAGTATAATTATAATAAAAATGGTAATACTTTTAAGTTATTATTGAATTATTATAACGACAGTTACTATAGTAATTCTATCACTATATAATAGTTTGATAATATAATAGTTAGACATATCATTACGATAATAAATATATAATTGTAATGTATATTATTGTGATAACTAATAGTTATTCTATAGTAATATAACATATTATAATTAGTATTATATTATATAAATTATAATATGAACTATATGATATAATAATAATAATTAAATAAGTATAATATGATTGTAAAGTGATCCAAAAGGATCATTAAACTCAATGTGGATCGCTTCGATTACTACAAATAAGGTTGAATATGATTCAGGAGTAAAATACGCCACATCAAGATGCCAAACCATGAGCCAAATTTTTAGAGACCATAACTTAGGCCCTGTTTGGGATGCTATTGGTAGTAGAGCTTTTAGAGCTTTTAAAAATAAAGTTTTTGGAAAGTAGATTTTTTATAAAAAAAGTTACTTATTGTTTGGTAAGTTCATTTCTAAAGTGTTGTAAAATTTTAACATATGTATGGCAACAAAAATAAGAACATACTTTGATATAATAAAATAATAATAAAAAATATTGCATACTATTGCATAGTGCAGTATAATATAATATAATATTACTATTGTGGGAATAAAGGATCCAAACTTAGTCCTACATCGACTAGATAGCAGAGAGGTTTGTTTCTTAAACGGAGAGCTCGATTATCCTTCTCTCAGGAGGCGCTTTTTAAAGGACAAAATCATGAGGGAGGCCGACCTGTGTCGTACCCTACCTCAAAGGGGACAATACCTCCTGTGGGGACGCAATCTTCTTTTTCTGTTCCAGTTCGGTGGGGGCTAAGGTTTGAGGTCGGGGGTACCCTAGCCTCATCATTGACGCGCCAGGTAGGGGCCCTTGACCTCAGCTCAGACCTTCCCACTGGGGAGGCTGATGTTGTGGAAATAAAGGCTCTCGGACATAGTCTCACATCGACTAAATAGCGAAAAGGTCTGTGCCTTAAATGGAGGGCTCGATTGCTCTTCCCTCAGGAGGCGCCTTTTAAAGGACAAAATCGTGAGGAAGGCCGACCTGTGTCGTACCCTGCTCCAAAGCGGACAATACCTCCTGTGGGGATGCAGTCTTCTTTTCCTGTTCCAGTTTATTGGAGGCTAAGATCTGAGGTCGGAAGAACCCCGACCTCATCAATTACATATTATTAAATAAAAAATATATTATTATTTAAAATAAGTGTAATATCATATTGAATACTTTAGCATAATAATATAAAATAATAGGATTTTTTACATGGATACACTTCTAAATATCAAATTTTGCATGAATACCCTTCCAAAATTGATATTGGCACGTATACCCTTATAAAACTCTTATTTTGTTATTCTACCTTTTTTTTATTCTTATTTTTGCATATGTACCCATGCCATCTAATGCCGTTAAAAACTTAATGGTTTCAAATTAAAATGACTAAAATATCCTTAATGGATAGACGTACAAATAGAAACATTTATAAGGGTATACAAGCAAATAGCAACTTTACAAGAATATTCATACAATTTTGCATATTTAGAAGGGTATATATGCACATAAAGAATCCTAGTAGATGGAAAAAATTTAGATACTTTAATTAATGTGATAGCCTTTAGAATTCTGTATTTATTAGTTAATATCATAGCTTTTAGAATTTCATATTTATTAATTAACTATAACTTTTAGAATTTTGTATTTATTGATTATTGTTATAACCGTTGGGAAAATGAGCATACCTTATGCCACGAGTGAGCCTTAATCTATCTTGCACATTCTGTTTTATCAATCTGTTTAAGCTTAAAGTTTTTTTTTCTTTGAAACTATGTTGCTTAGCTTTAGGATTAAAATATCTACAATGCATTTGATTGAATAACTTCTAGGTTTCACTTATTGCATGTGCATCTCTATAGTACTACAGTGAAGAGGCCGGTTAACCTCTCTCGGTGCATCGTCACTTGCCAAAAGATGTAAAATGGTCGAGACTTCAGACCTCTTCAACGTGAGATTGGAGAAAGCCAACAAATTAATTAATGTAGAAGTTGCATGAATGGAAGTTGGGTACTTGACATATAAATATATATAGCAAACCTAATCCCATCGCCATGTTGTTGGGAGAAATCAGGTAACTAGCACTAGAAAATCTGTTACTCTCTTGTCCGATGCTCTTTGTTGATTTTCGTTTTTCAGTAGGATGCCCATGATGATTCGGATTCGGTACAGTTCATCTTGTTTTGGGCTTCCATTCTGAACATAACCTTGATTTGGTCATAGAATGAAACCTACAAATGATTCTCTATTTCAATGCTTTGATGGAAATGGTATTGCTGGCATATGACACCCGACCTCGTGAACTAGAATATAGCGTAGATCACCACAAAACGAGACAAACATCATTAACAAAAGAATGTTGCACTATTTGTGATAAACTAGAGATAAAGAATGAAAGAATTATGTGTAACATGGGAATCTTGATAAATTACATTCTTTTGTTAATGAGATGTTGGCTGAAAAAAAAAATTTAATAAGATAGGTTGTGGAGATGTTAATCTCCAACATAATTTCCACTACTCCAACAAAATATACAATCAAATATGCAATTAGCAAAAAAATGAAAAAGAATAAGTGTGAGAATTAACTCTATATCAACTAATAAATTATGTTTAGTAATAATGCTAAAAGTGATCCAAATAACTTGAAAGCAAATAAGGTGCAAAAGTTGGGATAAATATATCCAATTATATACCAATCAAGATTGTGGGTGGGCATTATCTTCTCCAACTAAAGTTTCCATTCTCTTAGCTTGCTTGCGGGGTCATCCTTTATTTTTTTTCTCTTGGTGCTATATACACTGCATGTGTGCCTCCTGTAATTGACACTCTTCCTCTTGAACCATTTTCCTTAGGCCTGCAATATTTCAATGATAACCAAGTGATAAAGGACAAACATCATTAAGTTAGAGTAGTGTTATATGTTACTTCCCAAGCTTCCTCAGTGCAGAAGAAAAGGATATTGAAGCTTGAGATTCCTCCATTACTGAATTTTTGCAAGTCTTTGCATGATGCCCAAGCTCACTGCAACGCTTACATTTGTGCATCTTCTTCGATGTATTCTCTTTTATACCCCTAATTCTCTTCCTTTTAGGCCTTCCTGGAGGTCTTAGACTGAGCTTTGAGGCAATACCTTGTATCCAATATCAACTTTTATCTATTAGGCCTTGTCAGGTAATGGTCCAATTTCTAATGCATAGGCAGTCTAATACTTGGCAATGGTCAAGTACTCCGAGATATAATTTTCCAAATTTGCACCTCTCATACTACAAATAAAAGCTGCAGCATGCACACAAGGAATGCCTGACTCCTCCCACAGACGACAAGAAGACCTTTGTTCATTTAGAATTACTTCATACCTTCCATTAGTCTCAATTACTTCTGCTCTGTAATCACTGGTTCCATAAACAGTATAATCACCTAGCTTAAGGCTGATGTCTCTTACATACTTTATTACCACAGGAACTAAATTTCCTTTCCAGCAGGCAGCCATTCTCCTTCTTGCTTCCATTTTCACCATAATTTTTAGTCTTACAACATCTAATAAATCAAGAACTGGCCTATGTCTAGCCTCAGAAATCCAAGCATTGAATGACTTCGAAAGGTTGTTTGTTATATAGGAGCACTTAGCTGTGATGCCAAATTGAGATCTACTCCATAAACCAATATTTTCAGCATTAAGATACTTGAATGCCTCCAAGCTAGCCTCCTTAATTTGATTGATAATATCATAATGTTGGACTTTTGTGTATACCCTTGCAGCTCCCCATAACTTAATTTTAAGCCAATATCTTGAAAATTTTGTTTGAAAGTTTTTATACAAGTGTTTCATGCATTTTCTATGTTCTATTTGGGGGTATATATGTTGTACTGCTTCTTTCAATCCCTTTTGTTGATCTGATACAAGTACTAGACCTTCTGGAGTTTGAATTGATTCTTTAAGTGCCTCCAAAAATCAAGTCCAACTATCACTATTTTCAGATTCTGCAACACCAAAAGCAACTGGAAACAAACCATTATTTCCATCAAGTGATGTAGCAGCCATTATCACACCCCTATACTTCTTCTTTAAGTGGCAACCATCTAGGCCTATAAAAGGCCTACAACCAGCTAAAAAGCCCATACTGCAAGCATGTAGACAAATAAAGAAGCGATGGAAGTAATGCTTATCACCAGTCACATCTAACTTTAGCTTTACTACACTATCCGGGTTTCTTTTCAAAAGCTCCTCCTTGAAATCCTCCATGCTCTCAAAAGAATCTGCCCAATTGCCATGAATCATAGACATGGCAAGCTCCTTTTCTCGCCAAACTCTGTGGTATGGAAGCTTAAGATGATGGAATTGCAACAATCTCCTTCTTAGCTCAATAGGCGACAGGTCACCCTCTTTTCGTAGCCAACCAATGATCCTATCATATATCCAAAATTGTGGAGCCACCTTGTTGCCACATTTGTTTATAGATGAGCATGTATGAGGTTCCTTTAATTTTTTAACCTACACATACAAACAAAACAATATATTAATACATGTAATATTTTTTCATAACCACTGTAATGAAAAGCTAACATATTTCAACCATAATACCTGAAATATATGACCATCGCATAATAATGAAGCATGAAGCCTCCAATTACAAGCTTCATTTTTGCAACTCACTGTCATTCTACCGGGCTCACTTTTGAGAATTCTTATGGCAAATTCATTCAATATAGCATACTGACTCAATGCAACCTTGAACTATTTTCGACTTGTATATTTTGCCCTTACAGCCATGGTAGGATTCTCAATGTCCATCTCATATGTCTCTCCTCCGTAGTCTATGATATTTTCATCATCATCAGAATCACTATTATAAATACTGTGATAGCTACTCTTAGGACCATAAATTTCAGTATCTGTTTTCTGCTCCTCTTGAAATAAAGTTTCATCATTTACCCCAACATAGTCATTATTTTCAATAGCAGTAGCTAAGATATCAATGCCTATTGTAGCTAGATGCTCACTATTATTGTGCCTTTGGTTCTGTCACGCCCCGAACCCAGCACCCGGGTCCGGCACGCGACCGGCCGCATGAGCCCTAGAGCAATGCCCTAAAGATCATGCAAGGCCTAAGATAAACAAAAATTCCAATAAATCCATAATTAATGTATTTAAAACAAACCAACTAAAATGTACTGATTTATTACATAATTTCAAATGTCCATAAATAAAAGATAGATTAACTTCTATCTATCCAGCAATCAGACTCCATGCTGATCTTATTTCTCGTCCCACCCAATGGTCTCTACAAATCCAGTGCCTCTGAAAAAGAAAGTAAGTGTAGTATGAGCTTTTCGAGCCCAGTAAGAATCCCAACAGCCATACACAGTAATAATAATAAAATAATCAAAACATCAAATAAATGCCATTTCATCTTTTCAAAAGCTCAACAAACAACAAGTGTATATAATCAGTACATATACATAAATCCTTTTTCACATTATGTGATCCATTCCCGTATTACTCTGATTCTCAAGTTTTCAAACTTTTTGTTAGCATCCCTCATATGCCATGAAAATTTCGAAATAATTTTCAGATTGCAGCGGAAAAACATATGCGGGATCCGTTCATCGCATGAACGTATTTTAAAACCTTTCGTTTGTAGATAGATTAGAATTAAATTATTTTAAACTATTTTAAAATCATTAAGAAGATCAGATCTTCACCTTGTGCGGGTAGATGGTCTCCGCAAATCTGATTTACGTGGTATTTGATCAAGGCTCAGTGGAAGCCGCACACGCGTCCGGCCTCTACAGGTATCCACACGAAGTACTGACTCGATCGAAGCCTTTGGATCTCACCGGGGTGCTAGCTCCCTTGCAGAGATGGCTATGGATGGCTGAAGTCCTCTCTTTTGAATCAACCTTTGATTGGCTTGAGAGGAAGAAGAAGAAGGATGGATTTAGGAAGAAGAAAACAAGACCCGCAGCCTTTCTCTTTTTCTTCCTTTTTGGAACCAAGATGAAGAAGGAAGAGGGCGTCCCAAGCTTTTCTTTTTCTTCTCTTGATTGTGGCTCAAAGGAGGAAGATGGAGGAGGGTGCTCACGGCTGGAATGAGGAGGAAAACATTCATTTTTTTCGAAATTCCATGCTCCCTTTTAATTAGTTAAGAGATAAGGATGAGTTCCTATTTTTTAGGAACCCATCTTTATCTCTTCTTTTGGCTAACAAGGAGGGGCGTGCGCCCCTCCTCTTTCTCCCACGCACACCCCAAGGGGAGGGGCGTGGGCCCCTCCCTCAAGTTCATTTAAATCTGCTATTTAAATAAATTAAAGGGGGTTTTAATTTGGGTCCATTGCATGAGTCCAATCCTAGTCAAAATAGGATTTTTATGAACCCATTTCAATTTCCTCCAATTCCTAATCCAATTAGAATTTAATTGAGCCATGACTTTATTGAACTCTTCAATCCTAATCCAATTAGGAGTCATGAAATTAATTAGATTAAATTTAAAATTAATTAGGACTTAAGAAAATCCTAATCTAATTAGGACTTGTTCAATTTTCAGCCCTAAGACAATTTGGACTTTAGAAATCCTATTCCAAATAAGATTCTAATTTAATTTGAAATCCTAATCCAATTAGGACTCCAAAGATCCTACTCCAAGTAGGCCTCATGATCAAGTCCAATTAATTAAATCCAATTAATTAAATTAAATTGCAATCCGATTGCAATTATTCCTTCTTCTAACCACTAACTCTTAGCGGGTTTTCATTTATCAATCTAATTGATTATTTGTGATTCTTAATCATAATTCAACCATCGGATCAGTCATTACCTCTAATGTGTGTGACCCCATAGGTTCTATTCTGACTGGTAGTGAGATATATTGCGATCTCTATCACAATATCATTGAAAACTCCTTTCAATGGGTTGAAACAATTTCAACTCAACTCATCAGGGTTTATCGACCATCAAGATGATCCCTGTGAGTCTCACCATCCACCAGTGACACCTAGCAGTATGTAGTGGCCACCCAGTAGAATAGAATGATGAACCTCTTGGTGCAGTTATCATATGATACAGTCCTTCTATCGTGGATCCCTACAGATCGGAGGTCATGGAAAACTCGTCAAACCCCGTCGTCTGTCATATGTCTAGATTTATTTGACTTGAGTTCGATAGTGAAAAACTCTTTCTCCACTTTATATTTCTGCCCTGGCCAAGGTCTTAGAACTCAGTCTAACAAATCACATAGGATCACTCCTCTTCTATCAAGGTCGATAGATTCCATGTAAGTGCATACCCTACTCCTACAGTGAACTTACTGCAGCCAATCTACACTACAAGGACCCATATGGCTAGAGACCATGTATACGTGTAGTCAAACTATAATAACCTCACTGTGAGTAGCCGAAGCACCGCAGGTCAAAGGACCAGTCATACTACTGCAACATCAAGCAAGTCATTGACGAGTGGATGGACATCCAAGTGACTTCTTGTCTTGGTCACGCTCAGTACCCTTGTTCTCTAACAAGCACCTGCACTATCACTTCAGTGTCCCTACACTGTGGACTCGAGTCTCGTCCATCCAGAAGAAAAGTGATCTGTGCACTGATCGGATCGATCACCGTCCTCGTGATGATCCATTGATCAGCAGCATTTAAAAATTAATCACCAATGATACATGGCTCAAATTCTCAACTCTTGAGAATATGTATCATCATCTTATTAATTCCTTGGACGATTCATAGACACATAAACAATATGAATGAAAAAGATGCCCATTTATTATTCAATAATAATAAAGTCAAGTACAAATTTATGTCCTAGAATTAATAATGTGTCCGCCAGATTGGCTTCTAGGGCATACATCTAACACTTTTCACTTCTGGCTTTAGACTAACCAAGATCATGACACCCAGTCCAAGACTGCACAAATCCCATGCATAAGCTCGTGGCAGCTATCCCACGCGTAAGCCCGTGGAGGCTATCCTACGCATAAGCTCGTAGAGGCTATCCCACGCGTAAGCCCGTGGAGGCTATCCTACGCATAAGCTCGTAGAGGCTATCCCACGCATAAGCTCGTAGAGGCTATCTCATGACAAGGTTAGTCCAACCCATTTTACATGTCTAGTTTTAAATGTTTAATCACATTTCCATCACGTCATATATTTTCATAATTTCTCAAAAATATGTTCTTCCTTCCTAATTTAATTATTTCAATACTTTCATAATAAACAAAATGCACACCTCATACTGTCATACAAGCTCAAAAACAAATAGCAACATACTGATAAAATATATCCAACGATAAATCCAATATATGCATAAATAAAAGTGCTCAGATGTAGGGATTCTTATAGAGATTGTAGACTGACTCAAACACGGATCCGAATCACAACCTACGCACTGGGTTGCTGAGTCCCCTGATCAAAATCTCCTGGCACCGCCGACTCTTCCTCTACAACATCAATTATAAATCACAACTAAATTATTTAATATTTAAATATTCTAAACCATAATTCACATCTACTATGGGGCCAGGTCCCCAAACATCTCAATCCCTCCAAATCTAGGGCAGTCGGGATGGCCCGACTCCCACCCTTGTACCACCGGCCTATGTCGTCGCTAGCCATGGCCGCCGCCATGCCGGCGACGGTGGCCGGTCCCGGTGAAGAGACCAAAAGAAGGGATGAATCCTCTCTCTCTCTTCATGGTTGGGAATACATCTCCCCTTTTCCATTTCTTGGTCCAAGGGCAGCAGCCGCCACCTGCCCATTCCTCGGCCGCCACCCTCCCAACCCTCGGCCACCGCTGGCCGAACCATCGCCGGCCGCCTCCGCTGCAGTCGCCGGCGATGGTGGCCGGCCAAAAGAAAGAGAGAAGAGGAGGTCCCTCTTCTTCTTCTTTCCCCAACACCCGAAAGGGTTCCCCCCCTCCTTCATCACCAACCGAAGATCCACTGACAGTGGATCGACCTCCCACCCGGCGGCAACCCCAGTGAACTCCCCCTTGCCATCGTCGCCGCCGGTGGCCAACCGCCGTCGTCGCCGGCCGGCGGCCAACCAATGAGGGGAAGGAGGAGGAGAGGATGGGATCACGAGGAAGAAGGCCTCGGATCCTCCATCCCTCATCTCCAAACAACCTATAATCCCTTCCAAATCCTCCCACAAACTCGATCAACCCCCAATGCCATGGATCCCGGCCAACCGGCGGCCGACGGCGACGAAATCCGAAGGAGAAAAGCCGAAACAGGGGTACCCTATTTCGGATCCTTCTCCGACGGTCTCGTCGGTCAAATCCCCACCATCACCGCCCTAAGTCCAGGAAATGAAGCATAAGGAAGGGAGCCCCACTTACCTCGGTCCGACGGCATGCTCCGGCGACCTTTCCGGCGATGATCGGGGAAGGAAATTCGTGGGCGAGCTCGGATGAAGCCTACGGATCCCAAGCTTTTGTGGGGCTTCCACCGAAGGGATAAGGCTCCGTTCTCGGAACCGCTCCCTCCCGGCGTTTGTCTCCTCCGGCGACTCCCTCCAACGCCGCCGCTGCCCTTTTTTTTTTGTGTTTCTTCTCCCACGATCGTGCCCTAGGCACGATCGTATATGGTGGATGGGCCCGGTCTTTTCGGGCCGGCCCGTCCACCCCTTTCTCCTTTTTTTTTTTTTCTCCTGGGTATCACAGGTTCTCTCTTACTTCATCCACTCAAATCTCTTCTATTGCAGTTGCAATACTTCTACATGTTTCAATTTGATCTTGGCTGTCTAGTGTTGATTGAAAAAGTTGTATAATAATGGCCTCTTTTGTGACAAATAAGAAGCACTCTTTCAAATCCTTATACTCCTCAAGCAAACTCATCAATTTCTGATCTGTGTCCAATATCATGTAAGACTTAAGCGTTAAATATCTAATCAAAGACCAAATCTTTATGGTATCTTCAAGCTTCAAATTAAAGGTATGCACTATATCATCATATAGGTCCTTGTAGCAATAACAGTCAACATCAACTAACCAACTCTTTTGTCTCCCAAAGTAGTACTTCATTCCTGTAGAATTTTTAATCTTTTTAAAATATCCTCCAAATTTCACCTTCAATTTGAATAGTTATTGCTCCATTTAAGAACCTGTACATTGAATAAATAAATATGCACGATATAAATTGTAAGAGAGAGTGCTTATCAACCAAATCTATGCCAACCAAAAAAAAAAGGAATAGTATATAAACATCATAGCCATACTATATTTCGGTAATAAAAAATGGGTGATACTTCATCTTTCTTACCATCAAATAAAGTATATAGGTATGTGGTTAGAAACTAAAAAAATAGAACTTCAATATAGGTTCACAGTGAGAAATAGGAATGAAGTAAAATCAGCTACAATAATTATTATTGTTCTTCTAACACTTGCAATCAGTATTACAATATCAAGGTTGAGCTTCAGATTTATGTTGAACTCATTGCCACAAAGAACTTGTTACTAACAAACCAGTATTACAATTACCTAATTGAGCTTCTATATCACACCAAGTATCATGTCAACCTGGGCCAAATTCATCATAAAATACCCATCAGTTTAACCATGGTTGGATCATTAAAAAAAGATGGGGCAAAATAAGAATAAGTAAATAGGGGCAGATTGATGTACCTAGAGCCAAACTTTGAGGTTGTTGTACTGCACCCTTTTGCTGAATCAGAGCAAAAAGAAGAGAATCTACTAATCGGCAAAGTAGAAATCTCAAGAATCAAAGGGTAAGAGGGAGAAGACACCCTTGGGATTTTGAAGACTGCTTTCCGTATTTAGAACCAACTGAAAACATAAAAAAGGGAGATAGATCGCGACTGCTTTCCCTATTTAGAACAAAGAAGGACTTAAAAAAGATCGCTGTGGAGAAGAAGATGGCGATTGCGACTGCTTTCCCTATTCAGAACCAACTGGAAATAAAAAAAAAGCAAATAGATAATACTTACAGATCCAAAACAAATAAGGACTTCAAAAAAGATCATTGTGGAGAAGAAGATGGCGATCACGACTGCTTTCCCTATTGAGAACCAACTGGAAACAAAAAAAAAGAGAAATAGATAATAACGTGGAGAAGAAGAAGATCATGATCGATGTGGAGAAGAAGATCGCGATCGCTGTGAGGAAGAAGGAGATCGCTTGTGGAGAAGAAGATCGTGATCGCTTGTGGGATCGCGGTATCGCGGGATCGCGAGGGAGATCAACCATAGGATCGGCCGCGGGATCGGGATCGCGATCGCCTGCGGGATCGCGATCGCGATCCCAATAGCAGAGGGGAGAAGGTGGGGATAATAATGTCATTTCAACATTTTATTTTATTTTTTATAATATAAATATATATATATATATATATATATATTTTAACGGTGTAACAACCGTTAGATTAGGGCATTTATACAATAACAGTGTTATATGAGGGTATACATACAAATATCAATTTTGGAAGGGTATCCATGCAAAATTCAATATTTAGAAGGGTGTCTATGCAAAAAACCCAAAATAATATGATATGATATAGTAATGTATTATTAATAATACAATATTACTACAATGTAATATAATATTATATAATAATATTGTAATTAATATAGCAATAAAATATAATATAATGGAATAGAATCTGACACAAAACGGAGGGGGGATGGTTGCTCTGATACTAATTGACGCAGGCGAAGATGGGATGGTTGCTCTGATACCAATTGATGCAGTCAGAGATGGATTTATGTGATGGACTCGGATGGAAGGGCTGATCTTTGCTCTCTCTTTTTGTTTTTCTTGAGTGGCGGTTAAAGTTTTGATTGATGGAAGATGAAGGAAGAAGAAGAAGAAGATGATGAAGAGATTGGGTTCTATAGATGGCGGCCAAGTTAAGAAAATGACGAATAATTGGACTAAGGCTAGAGTTAGGGCGTGGTGATGATGGATGCAAGGAAGATGTAAAAAAGATAACTAGATCCTGATTGAAAGAGTCTCACCTTCGCTCAAGAATCCAGGGTTAGCATGAAGAAGGAGAAGGAGTCTCACCTTTCTAGCTTCTACTGATGAAGAACTTCGGCGTTTCACCAACGATTTTCAAGGCGTCTTACCTAGGAAGAAGAAATCTTTGGAGTCTCACCAAAGAAGGAAGAAGAAGCCTCACGCCTCTCAATCTCAAGAGTAATTGAAAACCAAAATTAATTCTCTAATTTTATTCTTCAACCTTTCTTTTATATAGAGTAAGAGGTTGGAAAAATATGGACTCTTACAACTAGAAATTTAGGACTCTAACTAAACATGGACTCTTTTAAATCAAATCAATCATTTGATGAAATCAACTAACAAAATCAACTGACGAAGTCAACTAATGAAATCAATTGACAAAATCAGCTGATGGATTCAACTGGCGAAATCAACTGACAAAGTCAATTGATGAAATCAATTGACAAAATTAGCTGACGAAATCAACTGATGAAATCAACTGACAAAGTCAACTGCGAAATTAATTGACAAAATCAGTTGACGAAATCAACCGATGAAATCAATTGACGAAATCCACTAAACCATTACATACTAAAACTGCTTTTATGATTCTTTTAGCTAAAATCTGCTTTTAAAATTCCATTACATACTAATTCTGTTTTTAATAGAATTACTATGGGTACAACCTAGTTGTCTGGGTACAACTAGGTTTCAATTTGATGTCTGGTAGCCAGTGTAGGTCATCCATTGTGGTTTGTGTTGATTGTAGTAGTTAACTATTATCCTAACTGCAATGGATTTTATTGAAAAGGATGCATAGATATCCTAAATTTTGAACTCTAAAGTAACTTTTGTTCTTTATATATTTTATTTTAGTTTCCTGGGTTCAACTACGGATTGTAACATTGCCACCATATCTTTTTAAGATAATTTGCAGTTCTAGCAGTATTTTAATAGAATGGACAAAAGTTGGATGAATAAGTCGAGATCCAGTGATGAATATTTGAATGGAGTTCAGGATTTCATTAATTTTTTTTTGAGAAATCTAGTATGAATGAAAAGATTTTATATCCATGTCGAAAATGTGTAAATGCTTCTTCTCTCGCTCCAGAAATTGTTGAAGAACATTTGGTGTGGAATGGTTTTACTAGAGGTTATACTGAATGGATATTTTATGGAGAGTTCATATTGTCATCTCCATGTAACCAACCCTCGTATATAGAAGACACCTCTAGTTTTGGATCCAGTAACACAGAAAGAAATCCTGTAGGAGAAGATGATATAAAGGGCTTACTCAGAGATGCTCTTGGACATAGTATTAGAAATTTAACAGATTTTAGTGGAGGACAAGAAACAACTGGAATAGGTGATGAGCATACAACAACTGATTTTATGCATATGCTAATTTATCTGGTTGGAGCACTAAGAGCCGTATTGCATGTCCTTCTTGTGGAGATTCAACCCATTCATATTGGTTAAAGCATGGAGGAAAGTTCTGTTATATGGGCCATCGTTGATGGTTAGAACCAAACCATCCATTTTGATTTCAGAATGATCTGTATGATAGTACAACAGAGTTGCATTCTGCTCCTATTCCACCAACTGGTACTGAAGTTCTTAGACAAATGCATGGCACAAATTACATACCTGGTAAGGTCTCCAAATGTTCAAAGAAGAGGGGAAGGGAGGATGTTGGCAGCTCATTAATGAAGGTTAATATCAGAGGTTTCAGAGGATGCTAACTTGTTTGAGAATGATGACAACGTATATGGACAGGAAAATGACGATGACACAATGGTAGCTTCTACACAGAAACAGTTATGGAAAAAAAGGAGTATCTTTTTTGATTTACCTTATTAGAAGTATAATCTTCTTCGACATAATCTTGATGTCATGCATATAGAGAAGAATGTTTGTGATAACTTGATTGGAACATTGTTAAATCTTGACGGAAAGACCAAAGACAACTTGAAAGCGCATCTTGATTTGAAAGACATGGGCATATGACAAGAGCTTCATCCGATAGAGCTTGCCAATGATAAATTTTTTATACCTCCTGCATGTTACACAATGTCTACTCAAGATAAGGATCTTTTTCTAATGGTTCTCAAAAATATGAAGGTTCCTGATGGGTATGCATCGAATATTTCACGGTGCGTAAATCTTAAAGAGCGAAAACTTTCAAATTTTAAAAGTCACGATGGTCACATTTTGTTGCAAGATATACTTCCATTGGCTTTAAGATCGTCAACGTCGAAACAAGTTCTTGTAATTGTTTCTCAGTTGTCATCATTTTTTAAGGCATTATGTTCAAAAGTTCTTGATCCTAGGGTGCTTGATCAATTGGAGTCTAATGTTGCCCTTACATTATGCCATATGGAAAAGATCTTTCCTCCTGGATTTTTTACTATTATGGTTCATCTACTCATTCACTTAGCGGCGGAAGCTAAACTTGGTGGATCGGTTCACTACCGATGGATGTATCCTATTGAGAGGTGATTTTGATAAACTCTAATGTCCACATTTATAAATCATATCGGTGTTGATATTGATCTTAAAAATTTCTTGTTGAAGGTTTCTGTTGCCCAAAAAGACAACCCAAGAGGGGGGGGTGAATTGGGTTTTAAGTAATTATTGCAAATAAAAACTTAATGAGTAACTAATTAAACCTTATTGCAAGTGGATTAATTAGTTTACTATATGCAGTGAATGAAGGGAATGGAAGAGACAATGAAACAATCACAAACACAAGAGATTTTATAGTGGTTCGGAGCTAACCCTGGCTCCTATGTCCACTCCCCAAGCTTCACTTGGGAGTTCACTATAATCTCTCGGATTACAGCCGGTTGTTTTACAAGCTCACAACCCAACTTGTTGTTTTACGAGATCACAATGAACTCAGTCGGTTTTCACAGGCTCACGGACTAGAATCACCTGATTGTTTTTCCGGGATCACAATCATACCCTTACACGTTGGTTTTACCCTCGGCTCACCAACCAACCTTAACACCCTTGATTCAATCCCCTGATTGAATCAAGTAAGAAAAGCAGTTTGAAAAGAGTACAAGGATAGCTTCTTGAAAAGCAAATATAAGCAATATGAATAAAGAAGAGTTAGAAGCCCTCAAACAAATTTTTGGATGTGAAGTAAGGGGCTTCTCGAACTCTGCAATTCCTCTTGAGTGTGCTGAAGATTTGCTGTCAGAAGGGGAGCCTCGAAAGCGAGGAAGACGTTTGGAGGATGGACTTCAATGCACTTCTTCCTTCTTTTTCTTGTATTTACTCTTGAGTGGCTTTTGTAGGTGGAAATCCCTTTTGCTTTGAATGGAGTCTCTCTCTTCATATTTATTACTGTTCACTTTGGCTATTTAAGCAATCCCCATCGAAAACTAGCCGTTAGACACATTTTTAGAGCCGTTCTGCACAATCTGCAACTCCTGACACAGTGTCCGTTGGGATCGGAGTCGACTCGCTTGATCTAGAGTCGACTCGCTCGATCTAGAGTCGACTCGCCTGTTGCTGGAGTCGACTCATGCTTTACTGGAGACGACTCGCCCACTGTTCAAAATTTGAAATAAAGTGCTGTCACGTTCTGGAGTCGACTCGGCCAAACTTGGAGTCGACTCGCCAATATCCGGAAATGACTCTGCCTTCTGGAGATGACTCGTTTTCAGGAATCCAAAGGTCTTTCTTTCGGGTTTACTTCCTCGAGTCGACTCGGATTCTCTTGGAGTCGACTCGGCTCTCAGAGCCTGAAAAACTGGTCTTCTGTCTTTGGAGTTGAACTGCCTCGGAGTCGACTCGGACTTTGATGGAGTCGACTCGGCTCTCAGACACCGAAGTTGGCTCTCTGACTTTTAGTCTTGCATTCCTCTGAGAGTCGACTCTTGCCTTTTTAGGAGTCGACTCGGCAACCGTTGGAGTCGACTCGAGTTCTTCTGGAGTCGACTCGGCTCTCAGAGTCCAAAAAACAACTTCTCTGTCTTTCTGTCTGTTGCTCCTTGGAGTCGACTCGGAACTACCGGGGGTCGACTCGGAAAGCATCGGAGTCGACTCGAGTTCTTCAGGAGTCGACTCGGTGACAAGGTCTGAGATTCATCTTTCTGTCCTGCTGTCTGTTCTCAGTCGGAGTCGACTCGCAGTGTGCCGGAGTCGACTCGAGCCTGTGCCAGAACATCTGAAACACTTGGAGTCGACTCGAAATCCACCAGAGTCGACTCGAGTTTCAGCCTTTGACTTAAGTTGTTTTCCACATGCACTCAAAAGAGGATTCTTACAAATTTTGCCTGATATACTGGATTGAATTTATTAGTATAACATAAAATATACTCAATGGCTTTGTGCTCATCAAAATCAAATAGAGTTATAATCAATCACTCCACAGTTTCTTATGCGCTTAAAGGATTATGTACGCAATCGAGCCTATCCCGAGGGCTCGATTGCTGAAGGATATATTGCTGAGGAGTCTTTGACATTTTGCTCAAGATATCTCGAAGGTGTTGAAACTGCTCTCAATCGACCTCCAAGGAATTGTGATATTGTAGAGAATGCAGAAATTTACAAGTTCTCATATGCGGGAAGAGTTTTGGGGACAGTCAAAAGTGTTGTTCTTGACCAAAAATCATTGGCACAGGCACATCGCTATGTGTTACTTCACAGTGATATAATATCCGAGTATCGCAGGTTAGCATGATTGGCAACTTCTTATCTGTCATATCAGATATAATATGCTTAGCTAAAGAGTTTATGATCGTGTAGAGAATTTTTAGTAACACAGCGAAGCATCAACAATAACATTCGTCCTACTCTAAGAATTGAGCAAAGATGGTTGGTTGAGTTATTTCCTGAATGCTATTCAAACAGGTTAGACATTTATTACATTAGGTATTTTTTCAATTTTTTTGAACATTGTCATTAAATAATTAATTATTGCTTCTATAATTTTTTAGGTACCCATAATGATGGAGAAAAATTGTTCCGATGAAATAATAGTCATTGCTCGAGGTCCGAACAATATTGTCAACAGATATGATGGGTTCATTATAAATGGTTTTAAATTTCATACTAAAGAACGTGAGAAATTTAGAAAAACGCAAAACAGTGGGGTTATGGTTGAGGCGGACGGAAAAACTTATTACGGTGCTCTGAAGGATATTTATGAGCTAGACTATTATGGAAACTTTAAGGTAGTATTATTTCGTTGTGATTGGGTGGATATAAACTCATCTAGAGGTTTGAGACAAGACATAAATGGTTTCGCACTTATAAATTTTTCAAGGTTGATACATACTGGTGTGCTATTGAAAGATGACCCATTCATTTTTTCATCTCAAGCTCGATAAGTATTTTTTGTACAAGACTCAAAAGATAAAGATTGGTCTCTTGTCATTAAGACTAAACCTAGGGACTTGTATGATATAGGAAAAGGGTTGGAAGAGGAGGATAATGAGACTTATACACAGTGTATGTCTTTTGATATTGTGCTGACTGATGGACAATGAGATCGTATAGTTTCATAATGGTAAGAAAAATTTACGATGTATACATTGAATAATGCATTTTTTATTACTAGTTCATTTAGTATTTAATTATTATTTAATTGATATTGATTCATTTTCGTGCATACTAGGTAACAAAATGCCTCGAGGAAAACGATTCAGAGATGTAGAGTTCCAGCAGTCTCAGATGGGATCTTCTTCTGCTCAGTCCATGCGATCCCAGCAGCACGAGTTCGAGTCTTAGCGTGAGTTTCAGTCTCAGCATGATCCAGGCCAGGAGGTTATGGAAGACTTGCATATCTAGGGTAATTTGATTTAAAGTGCATATATTGGGTTCATTTACAATCTAATTATTTTAATTAATTTGTCACTAACGTTTTAATGGATATTTTATTATTTTTTATAGATGAACAGGGGAGAGTGAGGATGACACGGGGTTCCTCTCGAGCACGGGATGTGTGGCAGCTTCGTGAGGATGGGAAGATAGTCGTCGAATGCAACGAACTAGGGCAGCCTATCAAGAGGGCTGGAAGCCTTTTATCTAGTTTTCTAGGATCGGTTGCGCGTAGGGGTCAGTTATGTCCGCTTAACTATCATAAGTGGAATGATATGCTTCCTTCTTATAAAGTTGAGCTTCTTAAAGTTGTACAGGTAAAGAATTGAATTTAATATTGTTAATTTGATACTTACTGTATGTTAATTTGCTTACTATTACAATTTTGATTTTTTGATTTAATATTGTTATAATATTCTTTACTTTGGTGTAGAAAAAGTTTGTGCTCCCTCCAGAGAGCCATGATTGGGTGTTAAAGTCCCTCAACCGCAAATGGAAAGAATATAAGTCGAAGTTGAAGGTCGACTGGAAGCGCGAGAGAATGACAGAGAAAGAGGTTGTTCGTGTTTGTCCTCCTGATGTATACCATCATCAGTGGAGGGAGCTTGTTCACTATTGGTTTTCCGATAGAGGACAGGTTGTGTTTACTCTTTCAATACCTTATATAATGTTTAATACATTTAATATATTATAATGTTTACTTTTTTGTGGTAGACATATTCTGACATTGGTCGAGCCGCACGAGCATCTCAGACAGTTTCTCACACATCAGGATCGAAGAGTTATGCGAGGCTCAGAGCTGAATTCGTAAATTTCTTTGAAACTCTTTGAAACTCTTGTATCATATAGCATGTATCATGATATATAGCACTTCCAATAAACTTTTTTTTGTAGATGGAAGACCATGGGAGGAAACCTGGTGAGGTGGAGTTCTATAAAATGACTCACACCCACCGAGATGGCAGCTTTGTCCGAGAGGAGTCGAGAGATATAGTTGTATGTATTTATTAATAATTTGTGCAATGATTTTTCATGTATTTCAATTTTTCAAAAATTAATTTGATTGTTTTTGAGAGATATAGGACATAGCTACATCCCTTATTTCAGAGCGTATCGGAGAGTCATCTTCAATCGGCAACACCAGAGGTGTCGAAGCTCAGGTGTTTATCGAATTGATGGGCTCGGAGCGTTATGGTCGAGTGAGGGGTTATGGCGTTGGAGTTACCCCCATTCAGTTGTCTGCAGTGGGTAGATATACTCAAGATGCTAGACAGAGTAGTAGCACTGCAGAGGTTAATGATCTGAAGGCAGAGATACATGAGTTAAAGCAGAGCCACCAGACAGAGATACAATCTTTGAGGGATCATATTAATCAAATTACATCTTTATTGCATCAGTTTGACCCTCCTCAGGTAAATTACTACATCTACTTGTACATTTTACATAAGTATCATATTTTTTTTGAAGAGCTTAATAAATATTGTATTCTTAACTTCTTAAGGTTTTTTTATTACAGGTTCCTGATACTTCATCTGCGCGTAGAGATGGTAGCCCCATCGATCCCTGAAGCTTTTATTTTGGAGTTTTATATGTATTTTTTTATGCTTTTCGAAGTACATTGCAAATGTAAATTGACAGTATGAATGTAATTTGACAATATGAATGTTTAGATAAATATGTTTGATTGTGCCATGAGTATAATCTCGTTTAGTGTGTATGCCTTTGATTTTGTAAATAGAGTTTTAAAAATTTTTCAATTTTTTTTTTAAAAAAAATTATAAGCGAACGACGCTTTAAAGCGTCGTTAAAATCACGGACGTTATCAATTAGCGATGCTTTAAAGCATCGGTAAGTTTGACTTTAACGACGCTTTAAAGCGTCGCTCGTTACCGATGCTAAAAAGCGTAGCCAAAATTGCAATTAGCAATGCTTTTATGCGTCCCTAAATTGTAAGTTACCGACGCTAAAAAGCGTCGTTAATGCCTGATGCTTTTGAAAGCATCGGAACATGTTTTCTCCACTGTAGCATAGGCGACGCTTTACCGATGCTTGGGAAAGCGTTGGGATGGTTTTTACCGACGCTTAAAAGCGTCGCTAATGACCAAAAAAAGCGTCGGATTTGCCCAATTTTCTTGTAGTGGGTGTAGTGTATGGGTGTAGGTGGTCGATGTGGTGGGTGATACCTAGCATTCTTCAAACTTAGATAAGTCAAAAGTTTCTTTGGGAGTATTTGGTTAGTCACTTTTGACCAGTTTAATGTTTAGCAAGGAAAGTGGGCCATCAAGTCACTTTGGGCCAAAAGTGACTTTCGCTCCATTCAGGTGATGATTGAAGCTTAGAATATACTTTTATATTATATTATATTATATTATATTATATTATATTATAGTAGTTAGATTATTATTTATTCTGTTACTTAGATGTTGAAAAGACAAGTATAATAAATAAAATATTATATTCAACCAACACATGTTCTAAATCATTTTTCCATCCTACAACCTAAATTCAAATCGATGAAAGTGCAGTTGTAGAATACTGACTTCTGAATAAACCAGACAGTAAAAGTATCTATTTTCGAAAGTACCAAGTGACACTTTCAAAAATTCCCCAAAAGTCACTTTTGCTCCACGTATATAACCAAACACACCGGTTATTTCAGAAAGTAGCCAAAAGTTAATTTTGCCCCCTTATGTAACCAAACACATTTTAAGAGCAATTTTTATAACACATTTTAAGAGCAATTTTTATTTTATATTTGAGTACGACTTGAGATCTATCTGGTTGAGCAGACTTTGAAGCAGGTTTGGGCCAAAAAATGTTGCCTAAGTAGGCTCAGGCCTATGCTTGGTTCCATCAGAAGCCGAATTCTGATTTCTAGCCTAAAGCTTGAGCTCGGAACCTAGTCCGATCTTGATCCAAATCAGTAGAATGATTAAGCCTTTTGAGTTGGGATAGGGCCTTTTGGGCCAACCGGGCCAAGAATTTTGGGTCAGTTGGACCCAATCTTTCATCCCTACCCCGTTTATTGGGCTCGATCCCAACTTGGAGGCTACACCAAGTTGTCTAAGTGAAAATTTGCCAACAATTTCAACATAACAGGATGGCGACTCTTATTAAGCTCTCTCTTATGCTCCACTGTTTATTACCACGATTGTTATCCTTCTTGTTTGCTGAAATTTTTCATTGTTCGCAAGCTTGTCTTCAATCATAGGCCAGCCGAGGATAAAAACTTCATAAAATTGAATTAATGATATAAAAAGAGAAGATCCATTTGCATAGTCGGTTGATCTTTATTTCCTGTTGACTTGAAAACAATCCTATATCTTATTGAGATGACAGAGATTTCTAGCTGGGTGGTTTGGTTAAATGAAGACATGTGGTCCTCTATCTACTTCCTTTCCCCTTAGGTAATTGTTTAGGGTCCACATGACGCTCCACAGTGGAAGATCCCTAAGATCCCAACTCCCCCCTATTGAATCATTCTGCTAGGTGTCAAGGCATGTCCGGCAAAGCAGCATTCCACTTATTTGAAAGAAAATACGGGCTTAGAATTTCCATCCGTGAGGGGCCTCCATATAGACCTCAAATTGTCAAGGAATAGTTATTGTAATAGATTACTGGGGTCCTACTTCTGTAGCCAAGGACAATAGTTTAATTGGCATTTCTTTGAAGTGGTTGGGTGAGCTGGGATTTGCCATTATTATTGTTCCAGGTGCAAAGAGTAGTCCACGACTTGGAAGTTGGAAGTATGTTTTTTCCTAAAATCCCACAATATTAGCTAAATGGTAAGCAAGATTTACATATTGCTGTGGTTCAACGCATATACCTTGTCACGCTCCCGCCTGCACGAGACACATAAGGCACCTAATGCCCACGTGGGGCCATATGAGGGAGGAATACGAGGCTCTCCTGCCAGATATTGTTCGATTTCGGAGTCCGCACACGCGCCGCTCAGATCCCTCTCCGATTTTTTTTCTATCCAAAACGCGTTTTGTAGGATTTGGAGATACCCGCCTCATATGCCCAGACTCTGAAATGATGTGGAACCATTGGCCCTCACACCGAAGAGGGGTCTAAGCGGTGTGTGCGGTTCCTGAAATCGGACAATATCTGACATGAAAACTCTGTATTCTTCCTTTATATGGCCCTTATACGAGCATTGGGTGCCGCTGTACCTTGCGGAGGTGGAGGGGTGACCCACTTAACTGTGGAGGGGTTTCGAGTTTGGGGTATTAACATACTTCCACAGCAACCCACGTAACAAAAACATCAATGCGACTTTGAGTGATTGAGGATGATGTAGCTGAAACAAGGGGATGCGTCATGTGTCCTCTGTGACCATCTTTCGTGTCAGCAAACCCAGTGTTATATCATATAATAGTAGTGTATGACAAATAAAAATGGTACGGCATAAGAGGATGATCTAATAATAAGCTAAGGCTATATTGTTTTTACTGTTAATGTAAAACGAAAGCAAGGCCATAATATCATGATATCTGGTTGTCAGTTTATTGGAGATAGTGCCTCTTTAGAGATGTTCATGAACCATTTGAAAACATGTTCTATTATAACAACTAAGCTCTCGTTATAAAATTTATCCAAATCTTCTTCCTTTAAATTCAATAGAAAAAAAAACTTTAACCATATATTGTTTGTAATGATTTTAAATATTCGTTTGTGATGTGAAAAGAGAGAATTTTACATAATTATGAAAAGCAAGAAAATTTCCAGATTAAGGTTGTGTTATATGTTTTTCTCTCTCTCACACACGTGCGCTCACTCAGTCTTTTCTCTTAATTCATAAATAGATTAGAATTGTTTATATGGACTTGTTTGATCTAAAAAAGAAAAAGAAGCGAAAAGAAAATCATGAATTTTTGACGAGAAGTTTAAAGTTATGTAAAGAGGAGAATTTTACTATGATCTCTAAGCATGAGACACCAACATAAGAAACATAAAATCGTTACTTCAACAAAAACAAATAAAAGCATAAAAGCATCTGATTTTTAAGCAGCTTAGAAGGAGACCGATAATTTTTTGGTACAAAAAGGGGATTGATTAATAAAGCCAGAAATTCAAATTCTTTTGTATAGACCAATAAAATAAATACATAAATTTCCAAGTTGTGACCAAGAATAACATCCCAATGTTAGGCAAACTTTGAAAATATAGAAAGGTAATGTACTCCATGTGAGAGGTGGTTAGGGTCTAAGTCATCGCTGCTCAAATTCACACTATTCTCTAAATATGGGAAGTATAGAATTCTTGCCATAAATAAACCAATCCCTCCTTTTATTTAACACAAATGGCATATATATTTGCAGATAATTCAAAGGAGTTAAGTATTTTTCTCTTGTAGCTAAATAAAGTAATCTCATGAGAATTTGCATGTCAATAATTTAAAAGAAACAAAAAATTAATATGGAAAAATAGTAAGGACAATGAGAGAGAGAGCGAATGTATTTAATCTAGGTTTTGTAGCTTGATTTACAAGAACCTAGCTTTAGAGGTTAGATATGTGCAACAAACTTCATAAGAGAAACAAGAAGTCGGAAATGATATGTATAACTTTTCTTTTTCTGGGAGAAAAGATGGACATAATCTATCTAACATTTCATTAAAATATAAAAGGGAACACCAAAGTAGAAAAAAAAAAGGAAAAAAAAAAAAATAGACAGAAGAAATAATACATTGCAGCAAAAAAGGATGGAGGAGGGGATAAGCCCATAGAGCGCAAAAGGAACAAGCTTCAAATGAACCTAAATGAGAAGTATCTCTTAGTATTAAAAATAATAAACATTTTATCTAAAAAGAAATTGTATAAGAATTTTAAGGTCACACGTAATGAGACCAGAATATGAATGGACAAATTTAATATTTTCAAAATTAAATAAATTCTTATGCTTAGAAAAAGAAGACGAAATATGGTCGTTTCTTGTGCTCACAAAGCAAGCTACTATTGGTCTTTGCATGGTATGCACGAAATCCTGCATTCCCATTAACCTAAGTCTGTAGGAATCATAACCTAGGACTCTATCCATAGAATTGTAAGGCACAAGAGAAGGGAGACATTTAACTTCAATATTAGCACTCTCTCTCTCTCTCTCTCTCTCTCTCTCTCTCTGTCTTCTTTTTTTTTTTTTAAGAATAATGGAGGAAGTGAGACACTTTGCCCAATTTATTAATTGAAAGAATTAATCACAAATAGTAGAGGAAAGGATAAAGTGAAATAGACAGATTTTAACGACAGTAATCTTGAGGAGATCCAACTTGCATCAATGAAGCCAAAGAATTTAAGATTGTTATATTGCTATTTAATAGTTTTACCAGCTAAGATTACCCCACAGATGGAAGGTGTGAATGGTTTTCCATAGAACCAAGTTGACGGAAGTCTTCTTCCTTAGAAAAATTCATGAGCTCCTTTCATGCCAAATCTGCCAACTACGTGCCATAAGGAGTTGATCCCAACCTTTTCAGAGAGATGGTGGCATCTTTTTGCGCCTTCAGGAGGTCCAAAGAACTTGCAGATTTAAAGGCTAAGAGTGAATTCTAAAACGAGACTATAAAGAAGACCATGCGCTTCTTGTGATGAGGTACCAAGTAAACAGACAGGACATTGTTTCGACACCTGTGCTGCACGGAGGGCATCCAGCGCTTACCATATTTATCTTTGCTAATACCTCGCTTGTATACAATCTGTTTTTTAAAACTAGCCACAAGAAACCTTTCACCTTTTCTGATACTCCAGCTTTTGAAACAGCTCTACAGATAATAAGAGATCCTCCAGAAGCTCTAATTTCCTCGATTCATGATAGACTTCAATATTATCACATTGACATCAGGAAATATATGCACGACATGAGGCGATTTCTTATTTTCCCTTGAAGAAAGCCCCACTAATTCATTAATGAAAGACATTAGAAGCTACAAGCAAATGGTATGTAATAAATTTACTGAACACACCCCAAAAAAGATCTTTTCTTATAGGTAAATAAATGCACAATGCTAAGAAAACACTCGTCTCAACAGAGGTATGGGATTATATTTATGTACAGGTTTTGTGGGTGGCTACAAATGTTTTATGACCAATTCCTAACAGACGCTACAAATCTCACTAAATCAACAAGTGTTCCAAATATTGGACAGGCCATTTTCAGTTAAGTAGCCCTCTAAGCTTCCTTGAGCTAGATTTGGATGGACCTCTCTCTTTGGGTTGTCCTCCAACTTCGGGATGTCAACAGCCCTTATATCCTTCTTATCACAAGAACTCATATCTGGCAGGCTCCCCATATGTGCTGAGATCTTGGTGGGCAGGCTTCTTTCAACCAAAGGGATGGTGGGAACTATGGCATTTGGGTGGTGAAATGCCAGGTTTAGAGGATGGTTGGAGAAGCAGGGAACTTGCTCGTACCTTTCTAAGCTCAGTGGAGCTTGGTCGAATGTAACATACGTGTCCATGAGGGGAGGGAGGGCGGAAGAGCTTGAGTCATGACAGCAAGTCTCCGTGATTGGCTTGGTGGTGACTCCTCTACTCTTACAGAATACTCTACACAAGACCCAATCTTCCTGTTTAAGGAGAAGAGATAAAAAGTCACTTAGCCACCAATCGAAAAGAATACTACAAAAAAGCACATGAAGTTTGGAATTTTATCAAAACCATATCACAAACATTTCAGTAATAATTTGGTTTTCAAAAGATAAAAAAAGAAAATCAAGTGGGCTTTCTATCTAGAGAAAAGAAAATTTTATTGATATATTGTTACGCAAGTGCATGCGAAAAACAACAGTTATTCGATGAGGTAGAAGCATGAAACGTCAGTAAATGATTATTCATAAGTATTACGTGAATATGTCATAAACCATCTTGTAATTTTTTATAGTAATTTCAAAAATAATATATACCTCAGTATTCCTGGTATGAGTTGATAAGGATGCAATTTAATAAAATAACATGAGCGAGATGAATCTTTCTTATAAATAAAATACTTAAACTTTGGCGTTTGACATTTCAGAAATTTAAATCATGTAGAAGTAGGTGACGCAAGTAACTTTGGGCAGGATGTGGATGTCAGTATAAGAACTAACAGAAAGTAAATTCATCATGTGAACTGGGCAACGACGATTCCATTCAAAACAAAACTTGGTGATGATAAATAAATTTTCTACTATGCACAATGACTGAAGGAGGGAGCAAAGATTTGGGGATTAGGAATTCAATAGCTGGCACGAGAATGACACTAAATCTAAATAAAAAAGAGCTTAAATACAAGGGAAGAGTCAAATAAGCTTCTCATCTTTCCACAAAACACGTAGTCTCAACCCTTGTCGTTTAATCTCTTACTCAGCTGTCGTCGCCCTTCTGATTTAACCTACAATTCACATGTTTTTGATCGAGTCCACAATCACATGCTCAGTATAAGTTTTATTTTAACCGGATTTATAGGCCTCTCTCTTTCCACATTGTTTATGAAGTCTAATACGTGTGGAATCAGTCTAGCAGATTAACAGCAATGCAAAGAACTACCATGATGGTTTATAAGTCATTAGAAAAAGTTAAGTCAGACAATTATAATATTGCAAATGTGGAATTTTTTACTTACGTCATTCCAAGTATGAAGTCTACATGTAATAATATCATACTCATAAAAAACTGAAATGTTCAATCGTTATACCTCTAATTTTACGATTGTCAGGAACTTATTAATACATACTGCATGATGTATAATCCATAAAGTCAATCAGATTCATTGAATTGCCAACCGTATACCATTGGTAATCCCATTTGAACCTATCTTTCACATCTTTAGCTGTTAAATATGCCTATCTTAATTATGGAACTAGATTAATCCTTCTTATCTTTCATTCTATATGAAGAGAGCCTTGCCTGCTTGTTTGGAATCTAAAAGCTAATATATGACCCTGCAGTAAATTAGACATGTCAATATGAGGATTGATATACTTGCCTTGTTGGCGAAAGAAAACTTTGGCGGGTTGCTGTGTCCTTCCATGCGAAATTCATGCATGACCCAGTCAGTCTTCCTCCCCCTGGGAGCTCTCCCTTGATAGAAGACCAGAGTCTTCCTCATCCCGACAAGTACCCCGTGCCGGCTTATTTGTCGGTCCTTCCCAGTGGCCTTCCAATAACCTGACTGGGTCGCCCGGTTCGTCCGCTCCCCGGTCGCATACTTCCGGTCCCGGAGGCTGAAGAAGTACCATTCCTTGCCACCCACGCATGCCAGCTCTGATTAGCAATTCAAAATGTAGCATTAGTTGTTTTAAGAAAAATTATAAGAGAAAATAGATCACCCTGCCAAAACTATAAAAAAAAAACACGGCAGGACGTACCCTATTGTAATTTTGGCTCAATATGAAGCTAATCAACATTTTAGAGCTACTTTAGGAACACTTAACATTAGAACTTTCAAATTCCTAGTAAGCTTATCTAGGCATAGAAGAAAATATATGCGCACATACATGCATACATGCGTATAGACTCAACTGAGATGTACCTGTCATCCAAAAAGATCGCAACATATAAATGTTTGTTTGATTTTTGAAGATCAAAGACAAAAGCTTATTTGTCAGACTTCCAGCTAGCTATAACCTACAAATGAGAGGGTACTACAAAGTTGATGGCATGGGATAAATACTTGATGACTTTATTATATATGGTCGTAAGTGTCCTCTCCCATCCATGATGGAGATCATTTATCGTGATTACGATGGACGATGAACTGGGGAGGTCGATGTTGGCCATCAGCCTTGTACTCCAAACTTCATCAGAATGTTAGTTGTCTTGGTTAGCTACCAAGACCTGGGACTGAATGGTCCTATTGGCTTGGGGACAAGTGTTTCATGGATCCTCTATTGCTAGATCACTTGCCCTTGGATCCATCTCTTTCTTTCTGTGCGTGTGCAAAGGTTTGTTATTAAAACCAATCAACATTGTGACGGAGAGAAATATTAGTATCAACGCTTTTATGCTACAGAAGATTTAAGGCGTCGTGTTGTAGTTGGTTATCACTTCAGTCTAACACAAAAGGTCTCCAGTTCGAGTCTGGTGCCATGACACTAGATTTATTAACAATTTTATGTTTTTTTTACAAGAATTATTTAGGGTATTTTAAAAGGATTAGCTAAACAAGGACCTTAATTTACGATTTTTTTTCTACTATACTTTTTTCTTGTTTTTTTTTCTTGAGGTATCTAGTTGTTCTATAATGGGCATATGGGTGCATATCTTCATATCTGTTATTGCCTAAGGTGATTTTTGTCAAGCATGGGGTTGGCTGGCCATCTCATATGCAAGGAATAAGACACATGAAGAAGTTGAAGAGGGGCCATACTTTTGGCCAGAGAATATTTTTCTGTTAGGAGAAGGATAAGGCCAAAAGGAAGACGAGACGTGTGAAGGTTGTGCTCATTATAATATCTAGACCAAAAAAAACAAACAAACAATCGTCATCTTTACCCAGAAATATATGAACTGATGATGATAGAAGAGGATCGATCGATATGGCAGTTGTTAGGAGATTCTTGCTCTGATATTTCACTGGGTGCTAATAAGTGAGGTTAAGGCAAGAATTTAGAAAGAAAAGACAAGCAAAAATTTGAGAGTGGTGCATGATAAATATGTTTGATGATTTTCCAAAATTTTGATATCAGTTCCTTCAAAATGATAGTCCATGGAATTTTAATGGTTTGGATTTCATTGAATTTTTTTTTTTTGCATGTCATACCACAAAGGAAGCGAGAGATGATGGCGATCTAATAAAGATCCATGAGTTTTACCTCTCATATATTAACAATCAATTAGACTTGACTTAGACATAGAAAAGATTATAGTTGCTGAGAAGTCCTTGCATAATCTAATTCAATGACGAGAAGAGAATAGAGATCTAGTTCATATCACAACAAACACACTTAACGCTGGATCTTCGAATGCATTGGATGGATTTCCGGACCAACTAGGGAGCTTTGGAGGAATTGGGCTCGGAGTCGAAGCAAACTGAACGTCCGATCAATTTCAACTTCATTGAAGTTTGATGGACGTACACGCTCCAATTATCTCATTCAATCGGTTTTTCCCTCAAACAAAGATATAAAATCCCACTCAGTGGTTTTTCCAAAACCTTATGAACTGGCACACATAATAAACAAAAAAAGAAGAAGGTTGAGCCATTCAGAGAAGAATTCAAACCAAAAAATTTTGAACTTTTATCAAGCTAATATGATAGTGGTGGAAATCTAAGATCAGCAACAAATAAACACATCCTAATATCAAGAAATCTAGAGATTAAAAAGAAAAGGACAAGTCTACACCTTATTTAACCAACAAAACATGTACAAAATGACATAAAATGAACCACCTATGATGTAACATGAGAAGAGAAAAAGGATCGGATAGAGGCATATGCGTTCATAATTTTAGTTGAATCCGTCATAGGAAAACCTTAGTGCTCTTCGAGCAAACAAAGATAGTTGATGATCTCACCGGGAAGATCCCATGGCTCGCACTTGTTGAGGTCAACGTCGATCATCATAGGGCAACCATAGAAGCTGCCATTCCCACCATCACCTGAGTCCTTCTTCGCGAGGTAGTCGCACACAAGCTCCTCGTCCCGAGGGTGGAATCTGAACCCCGGAGGCAGTCTTGCCTCTATCATACTTAAGATGCTCATGCTCTGAGAGAGGGAGAGGGAAGGAGGGAGGGGGGGAGCGCGAGAGAGAGAGAGAGAGAGAGAGAGAGATGCTGAAGGGAAGGGGAAGGGTAAGGACGGGACCGCAAGAAGGTGATGAGGTCCCAAAAGGGGAGGGGCTCAGATGATGTATTAATAGGGCCGAAGTTATAGAGCTGGCCTGATGACATGGGTGTATATCCATATGTATGTCCATCTTTTATTCGATGGATACAAATACAAGCTAAGAAATCCAGATACAGATTGAATATTTCTTCTACCCATATTCGATAAAAAAATGCATAGCAGCAAAATGGATACAAGTGTTATTCATTTTTTTCCTTAAACAAATGTCAATAAAAATCATATATTTGTCTTCTCTTTTGGGTACAAATGGATGGAAATCATTATTTTTTTTTCAATATCTATATTTCTTTCAAACATGTCAAAATTACATATGCAATATGAGGCAGATAAACATAATATGTTAATATGTTAATCTTAAAAGTATGCACTATATGAGTAGTCAAGTTATCATATGAGAGACTTATGTCATTGAAATTAAAAACTGCCATTTTTTTGTTATGATAATTTTTATATTTATATTTCTAATCAATATCTCTATCTATATCCATATCCCAAGAAAATGCCAGAAATATGTGCACCATATATGCATGTAGAATCGAAAAAACATATGGTTATCCATATATGGGACCCAATTTTGGAATATATCAAAGTGGATATAGTTGTGAGCATGGTATATTAATGCATTTTTGTCCATCATTTATTTTTCTAACTTAAGAACTCCTTTGGTTTGTGGGATGAATTTTCTCTTATTGGAATGTTTTTTTTTAGAAGCTGACACCTGGGTATATGATACTTAGAAACATGGTTTTTGTATATTTAGTTGACTATAGGAAAGTGACATATTTCAAAGTAACTTATATTTGGTTAAGTATCTATTTTTTGTTGAAAAAATTGTATAAATACATATTATGTCCTTAATAAAGAAAAATGTTTTACCCATTTTATCTAAAAACTTTAGGGTATTTTCGGAAAAAAAATTATTTCAATTTTTAGTCTATGAGAAAGTGGCTTTATCATGTCTCATACGAGTCTTTCTTTCCTATAAAATATAAAAAACTTATTTTCATGGAAAAGGTATTTTTTCATCTCTCTCCTTCGAAAACTCTAACTAAATATACGGCCTTTCTCCATTTTCATGTTGACCACACTTTTCCTCCTCTTCCCGTGAACCAAATGAGTCTTAAATATATTATAATAGCACAAATGCAACTACAAGATTTTCTATGCGATGATTAATCTATTAATCTACATTTCCTGTGGAACCACAAGTCAATTGTTACTTCATATGTAAGATAAGTCAAGATTACCTATTGTTAGTCCAGAAAACATAATGATCATGTTGATTGATAGGTATTTTTGACTAAATAATTATACAATAACTTATGATCATACTAGCTAATTATCAATTAATATATGAAATAAGCCGAATGTTCATCTGTTGTTAGCATTTAAACCATGCACATCCATTAATAAATTTATACTTGACCATGATGAGAGGATTTGAATGTAGAACTGCCACAGAAAGACCTTATCAGCAAGCTAAATTATAGCTCTACTCTCTTCTTCTTTTTTATTTTTTATCTTTTTAGGTACATTGTTGAGGGGGTTAAACTCCAAAGAAAAAAAACAGAAGAGAACAACCAACTAAAATCTGAAAAGAAAAATTAAAAAAAAAGAAAAAAAAATCATAAGCCTCGGTGGCCGCTAAAGAAGAGAGCTGTATTGGGACTAGATCATGCTCATTGAACCCCATATCCTTCCTTGAGCCTTCATGTGCTAACTAGTCAGCAGAATAGTTACCTTCCCTAAAAAATGTGCAGCACTTTGAACACCAAAATTACATCTTTGCGCTGCCAAACAACATCACTGAGAAGAGGGAGATCCTGTGGAGTTGCAGCCCTGGGGTTATTAATCCACTGGAGCACTGTATAAGAATCTTATTCCAGCCATGCGTGGTTTTATACTTGGCAACTGATATGAACATGGCTATACCCCAAGTTGCTTGGGGTTTGGTTTCAGGAATAGAGGATGAAACAACAGTTAGCTGCTGCATGCATCATTCTACTCCCTTATTAAAAATCTAGCTCCAGCTTTAGAATTGCTCACTGACCCATAAAAAAATTACCAGTTGGCCATGTTTTGATTATCAAACTTTTATTGAATGACGAGCTCAGAGTGCACGATCCACTTGATTTGCAAGCCCATCTTGAATTGAATTAGGAACTGATTGCTAAACCAAATCAATAATAAAACCATCAAATTAACCTCTCATCATTGATTTTAATCTGTATATCTAATAATATTTAGAAATTAAAATTGTTGGGTGTCATCACTACTGGTACGTGTAGTTATGTGGTGAACCAACTTTGCTTTTTCAGAAATGCTCAAAAAATAAATGTTTGTTCTTAGTTTTTTTTTTTTCAAAGGGAAAAATGAATCTTGCTCTTCTATTATAGAGTAATAACAGGCCATGAGCCGGAGATCATGTGAATGTAAGTCCAGGTCCTACTTTCACCATGGTGTCATGCTGTGACAGCACTAGCTATATTGGATGCAGCAGTTGAATCCCTCTTGATTGACAAACAATTACAAGTATAGAATAAAATTTACAATCAAACATCCAAGGACAATGCCTCCTCTCTCTCTCTCTCCCTTTTTTTTTTTCTTTTTTTTTTTTGATGTAAAACACTTCAAGCATGGCACTTATCATGGGACTATTCCTCAACCTTCTCCTCCTTCCTTAGTTTTAAATTTGGTGTTCTCATCCACTGCCAGAAACACATCTGAAATGGAGGACCAGCATGGGCATACATGGTTGCTGTGCGAACCACTCCACCTCTCCCATACCTCCACATGGCCTGCACATGCCAGCCGCCACCTGTCGCAACGTAAGCATCTGATCAAGATCGTAGGTCTGTGATCAGTGATGGAGGGGACACTGTGGACCAACCAATCATAGAAGTTATCATGCCTTGAATAAAGGAAAGAATGGTATCGAACCACCTCATAGACCAAATAATACAGCGTCGACATCATCTTCTACAGTGATCACAATGATGATGCCTCCTAACCTTTATAAGTAGTGATAAGGCTCTCTGACACAAGTTTGTAGAGTGTGCTCTTTTCTGAGCAATCTCCACAGCCCCAGCCCCCGCCCATTCCAAATCACCCTCTCTTTTTCCTTCACTACATAAACATTTGGCATTGCCAACATTTTTTAATGCATTTTCCAATGCAAAAAAAGCATTGCGAGTCAAATTTCTAATGCTTTCTAAAGCATCGCAAAAGCGTCGGCAATGCCACTGTGAGAAAATAATTTTACGACGCTTTTGGTTCACGTTATGAGTTATAATAAACTATACTTATAAGCATCGCTAATCATCGATGCATTGAAATAGTATCGGTGCTGAAGCGTGTATATTAGCAATGCTTATTTCCGTCGCTATTTAACGACGTAAATTAGCATTGCTAATGTATGTTTTATCGATGCATTTTAGTGTAAATTATTTTTTAAGAAAAAAATAAAAACTGTATACAAATATATATACCAAACACCTCTAATAACAGAAGTTAAACAGAAGTCATATACACCAAACACATAACAAAAAATATATAATAACACATATAATATATATAGAAATAACAAATATTTATATTGTCAAATATAATTACATTTATATTGTCAAATATGATTGAAAGTCAATTTACAACTGAATATGCTTCGAAAAATATAAAAAATATACACATAAAATCTAAAAAAAAATAGTCTAAGGACTATCAGGGGTCGATTCAAGCATCATCATCATTTCTGTGGCTGTTGGAAGTATCAGGAACCTACACTGAAAAGATATAAACTCTATAAATTAAAAATACAAAAATCATAAAGTATTATTAAGCTCATACATAATTATGTAAAATATTTAAATGTATCATTAAGCTCGTGATAGCCATGTTCCTCTCATCTTGCTGAAAAGCTAAGAGAGGCCAATTCAGAAGGCTCAATGATGTTTGGGATGGTAGGGACCAGCGCATGGCCCACCTAGGGTTACACCAATCGCAGGCCAGCTGACACTGTGCCTCCAGAATGCCACATGGCAAAAATTGAGGCACCTGATTGGCTAGTTCAACCAATTATTTTAGGCTGATGGCATGTCACTAGGTGTCTAGGGCCTTTCACCACCTCACGAGTTTCGGATTTATTTCTTAAGCTAGGTATGGCCCTGTGATGACATAATCCATTAGGCAGCACAGGGACCTATGATTAGATTTTGTTTTTAAGAAAAAAATATAAATAAAACATTAAAAGTGTCAATTTTTGATGTTGATGGGTCATAAGAGCCCATTGGACAAGTTAGTTAAATAAGACAAGCCTAGTTTTAGGGTAGAATAGGAAGCCAATAATGCATCCTGTGGCCCATGACAAGCACAATCTAGATACTGATAAAAACACTCGACCAATTACAATAAACAATGAAGCCCGGAGCTAAAATGTTTTCCAATAAAAAATGAATGATGGATCTCCCAAAATAAAAACCTATAAAATTGATTGCGACCTATAATGTATAAAACATCTAAATACTAATAATTATCTATTTTAAAGGTTTGATACCTATTTTTTCAAGCGAGTACGAAATAAAAAAGTGGTGATATAGCCCGTGAACAGAAGTTCATTTTGGTCTATATAATTTGCAAATCCAAACTATTGATCATGATCTAAATAATTTTTATAATATCCATCAACCATAATTTTTATGAACAAGCAAGATATACAAAGAAAAATTTGACTTCCTCTTGCCCGAAAACAAGGTGGAGTGTCTTCTGGTCTTTCCAAAGCTGCGGCCAATCAAGCGCTGGTCCATCGATGCCGGTAAAAGTCTAAGCTCCGCGAGCCACACGTGCAGGGGCACACATGACGGCCATTTAGTCCAAGATTTTTTGGTACATTTAGTCCAAGACATCACCATACCATTAATATATCAGAAACCTATCATTATATAATCTCACGAGTTTGTAAAAATGATTGTCAAACCTATATATTGTCCATCCACTGATGGCTTGATAATAGGTATAATGAGATCCCACATGGCCGTGTGATCATGGAAGTGGTTGTTGCCTTCATGGAATTATTGGAATTAAGACCTGAAGAAAGGAGTCAATGTAGTTAGGTAACTATAGGTGGATGCAAACACAACTGTCAGCTTCATCTCAACCTACTAAATTAAGACTTTAACCACTTAAATTGGATAACCCTTTGGGTAGCCCCGTGTTCCCATCTGATGGGGGAGACGAACCCAAATCGCAGTCCCAAAAGGAAATCAAGTTTCACAAGAGAAGACAAATCCACCGTGAGATGGTCTTCGACAAATGTGAGAGCTCATCAGCTGAAAACACCACCATCCTAAATAATCTGTAGAGAAATTTGACAGTCCTACAGGAAAATATGCAGCTCCTACAGTGGCACATATCACTGATGCATCGTAAAGGAATCATGGCGTCTGACTGAATTGTGTTTCAGAGGTGATATGTCTGACTGGGGGATCGAGGCTAATCATTGAAGAATTACATTAAAGGATGCAGAAGTCAGAACATTTGCGCCGAAGCCAACCAATCAGCAGATTGGCAGGTGAAGGAAGGCAAGCAGGCGTTGTATTTTCTCGAGCCACGAGTTCAGACACTGTATGAGGTGGATCCAATGCAAGAATGAAACAGTAAATATCGATCATCTAATGGATATTTTCTGAAATGGGAGCTTTAGTCTTTCTATAGAATTATTCTTCGCTTGACAACATGGAAATCATCATCGACAGAAGAGTAGGACATAATTAATCTGGAAAATGATAACCACCGTCGCTGACTATAGATTAACAAATCCTGCTAGCTCAAGACAATTTCATGCAAATGGAACCGGAAAGGGCTTTAATTCTGAGAACATTCAGCTATTTGAAAACAAAAGAAGGCAGGCCAACTCATGGCACATTCTGCAACCTTCAGTAACAATAGATCACCTGCTCTACTGTGCGGAAGTTACAAGGGCTATGTACTTGATTAGGATAAATGAACCTGTGTGAGCAAATAAATAAAAGAAACAGACCTTCCTCGCTATAACAGAATAGAGGTCTTCAACTAGTGAAGCTTCAAACACACCCGGATAACAGTTTGGCCACAACATTGCATTTGATATTCTTGCAGAATAAAAAGATTTTAAAAACATTATGTACATAACCAATGAGATCAGCTAGTACGAAATTGCTAACAACTGATCACATCAGCTTAAGCGATAGCATAGTATTTATTCAAATCGAGTTGGGCATTCATGAAAATGATCTTTAAGAGAGGCTGTTGGTTATGTCGTTTGCTTGCATTAGACGCAGCGGGTTATTGACAGTTTGCACGAGATTTGAAATATCTGTAAGACTCGAAATAAAGAAATGATCAGGTAACGTATGCATTACAGGAAGTCAAACATGATGGGTAGTAAGCTCATGATTCTTTTCCTAAGCCTATTCCTTTATGCAAGTGATCACGTCTCCTTTTTCTAAGTTGTGGAGGAGAATGAATCAGTAAAAGCTCATCTAAGTACCTGCTGAAACCACGTAAGATATCGTTCTAAATTTTCAAATTTTCAAATTTTCAAGACAATCGATCGAGGTGTTCCCTGAGGTACAAGGTTGCTTGCCTAATGATTTCAAGCTGCTCAAGGTTGCCACAACTAAACGAGTTGGTTGAGGTATGACAACATGTGATAGGTACAACTAAAAGCACTCTTCATGGTTCAGTGTTGTAACACTGTCAAGCACTAACTCTGAAAAACCACCATCAAGGTACCTGATCTTGGGTACTGGTCAGGTCCAAAATGAATAATATCTATTATGCATAAGCTTATACTTCTTAAAAACTAAATTAGTAAGTGAAACTTACATTAAAAGTAATTAAGTTTGCAGAAATTAGGAGTCTCAAAGATAAATTCTTTTGTGTCATTAAGTTGCTAGCAAAAATTGTTTGGTTATTCTTAGTTCTTAATTACCACTAATTACTTGTTCGGTAAGTTCATGAAGTTAGTAAATGAGCTCCGATCACATACTGTGAGATACTGGGCTTAAGCCGGCAGCCCCAGCCGACTTCAGCCCAACGCCCCTTTGGAAGGGGCACAGCAGGGGATCGCAGACGCGATCCCCTCCATCTTCTTTGGGCGCAGAGACGCCGCAGGCATCCCGCGGCTGCACCGTGGTCGTCCCGCGTCCACCTCGCGGCCACAGGCACGGCTGCTGATTTCGCCTCCACCACAATTTCCGCGGTGGAGAGCTGTTACAATGGGGCTATAAAACCCCCTTTTCTTCTTTATGAGATCACCTGTGAGCCCTCCTTCGTCTCCTCCTCTTCCTCTCCTCCCTTCTACTCCTCCCTCTGCTCTTGCTTCCCAAGAGGCCGGTGTGCCGCCTCAGCTAACCACCACCACCACCCGAGCTGTATTCCTCTGTTTTATCCCCCCCCCAATCCGATATCTATTTTGACCGTCGGAAAGAGCTGCCGCTGGACCGAGCCACCCTCGGCCGTGACCCTCTTCTTCATCAACCACTGGTAAGCCTCTTTTGCCCTTTATTCAGCATGCTTTCCTCCCTTGCTTTGGCCCCAAACCGAGACCTTCTCGGTTGCTTCTTCACGTCGGTCGCTGCAGCGGCCGCCAGCCGCCACTGCGGTCGGCTGGCTGTCGACTGGGCATCAGCCTCCGCCACCCAGGTTGGCCACCTCGCCGGCTTCCTGCTCCTTCCTCCTTGTTCCCTTCTTCCCCTGTTCTTGGATGAATCGGGAAGAAGGGAGGCCATTTGTGGGCCGTGAGCAGGACTTTGGGCCCTGTTGGGCCATACCCATTGTGGGCCCAACTTGGGCCCAGATCAGCCATATTGGGGCCCTATTTGGCCCTTTGTGGGTCCAACTTGGGCCCAGTTCAAATCCAAAATCCGAAATCCGAAATCCGAAACCCGAAATCCGAAACCCGAAACCCAAACCCAATAGCATTATTTTTGATTTTTCTTAGCTCTGAAATTAACAAAGAAATTAATTAAATGTAAACAGGTGAACCTGATCCGCGTGCTTGAAGTAGGAGTTAAGCGAAAAGAGGTAAGTAACTTAATGCTTCAAAGTACATTTTCTAGATTATTTGGTAAAATAATTATTCGTGGATTAAATTTCGAAATATGTTTTGTATTTAGTAAAATGGGTATGGCATGTTAAATTTCATTTAAAAATTATGTTATATGCTCTGAAATCCGTAAACTATGACCGAGCAATTTATAAAATCTATTTTTATATATATATGCATTCTCAGCATCACTATGATCTGTTCTGTTCTGTTCTGGCCCCGCCAATGGGGATTATACGTTGGACCTGTCGACTTGTAATCTGTGAGGAATCGGTTTCAACACCGTACCACCGGTGATTAGAATAGTGGTATTTGGACACCGTACCACCGGTGCTGAATAATAGTGGTGTTTGGCACTTTGTGCAACTCATGCCACTGGGTTACGTGGCCATAGCATATTATGTTGAGATTCTGGTATCATATTTTTTTTTTAAAAATAATAATAAATTTTGGAAAGAGAAAAACGATGTTATTTATGATTTATTACCCAGTCATTATTTTGTATTTTGATCTGATATGCTTTGACCCCACTCTGGGGTATTTTGTTGCTTACTGGGTTAGTGTGGCTCATTATTCTATTTTTTGTTTTTCAGATCCAGAGACTTGATCGTACGGAATTGGAGGAGTGCGTTAGATTTTCCGATGATTCCTTCAGTTATTGGCATTTTAGTTAGATTGGCTTGGACATTTGAATTATGTTGACATATGCTATTTTGAAATTTTGTAAGACTGCTTTTGAATAATTTTAATTATTTATGTCAATTTTAAGCATCTGTGATGACCTTTAAATAAGCTTTAAACATCTGTATTTGCTCCGATATGTTCCGATGCCTTGCACGCCTGTGCGGCCCGCCGTGCGGGCGTGCAGCGTCTGCCGCGCCTCGGGCTCGGGGCGTGACATATTTGGTGGTATCAGAACTCAGGTTTCAGATTCCTAGGGATTGTGTTTGAAATAGTCAGATGGAGCTTAAGTTTTAGAATCTTTAGGATTCGTCGGAAAGTTTGAGAGAGTGGTAAACATTAGGCCATTAGACGAAGGTATTTATTTGCTTTTGTTATTGATAAATTTGTGTTATTTTATTAGAATTTTGAAATGCTAAAATTAGAATGCAACTTAATTATAGTCGTAACCGAAGTGTGAATAAGCTATTCTGAGAGTTTTCTTAGTAGAGCAATTTGTATTTCAAGTTATGATTAATTAGATTTTGACTAAATTAAGTGAAGGAATATTAATCATGGGATATTATCGTGCAATGTAATTATTTTGGAAGTTTAACTTGATATCAAGCACTGTAGATATTGCTTCTAGTTGAAGTTAATTATTTTGGTGGCAAATTAAGGTTCATTTATAAAAAGATGTTTAAAGCTTGGACTAGAAAATATTCATTGAAATCTGTATGTGGATCATGCATGGAACTCGTATATAGAAGGAAAATATACTTGGGTATGAGACTTAAGAATTCTTATTTGGCTCTACTTGAGACTTGAAACAATTAAGATTGATATTTTGATGGAAAGTCTGTCACGCCCCCGCCTCTGCGAGGCACGTGAGGCACCTAGTGCCCACGTGGGGGCCACATGAGGGGGGAACACGGGGCTCCCCTGCCAGATATTGTCCGGTTCTGGAGCTTCACGCAAGCATCCTTCACCCCTCTCCGGTTTTGTTTTCCACCCAAAACGCGTCTGCAGGATTAGGAGACACCCACCTCATATGCCCAGGCTCTGCAACGAGTCTTTCCGATGTGGGACTATTGGGCCTCACACCCTTTCCACCATCGGACAAAAGCCGTCCTCGGCTCTGATACCAAATGTCACGCCCCCGCCTCTGCGAGGCACGTGAGGCACCTGTGCCCACGTGGGGGCCACATGAGGGGGGAACACGGAGCTCCCCTACCAGATATTGTCCAGTTTTGGAGCTTCACGCAAACGTCCTTCACCCCTCCCCGATTTTGTTTTCCACCCAAAACACATCTGCAGGATTAGGAGACACCCACCTCATATGCCCAGTCTCTGGAACGAGTTTTTCCGATGTGGGACTATTGGGCCTCACAAAGTCAATTAGTAAATCTTGAGAATATTGATGGATTGAAATGTTTTTGGGTTGGTCAAAAATAGGACTTGTTTGATTTGGAAAAGTTCTTGATGTTTTTCCTTGTTAAAAAAAAAATAAATCATTGGAAAGTATAGTATTTTTGATTTTGATCGATATGGATATCATTGTGTTATTAGTAAATTCTCTAAGTCCAGTAGATTTACAAGATTCCGAAATGTTTGCAGTATTGCAAATAAAAATATTTTACTCATTTGAGGAGATGATCTCAATGTAAAATTATAGAGGTTATATCTTAGTAGAATTTTTTTGTAAATCTTTGAACTAGATTATTAGATTCTTGTGAATTAAATATTTATAAATCAAGGCCATGAGTTGATTATGAATTTTGTCTCATCATATGAGAAATGCAAGTGGAATTTCATGAGAGGCCCAAATAAGTTTAGCCTAAAAGAAAAGATTCGAGATGATTGACTAGGCTCCTGAGTAAGCTAATCTAGAATCTTTTAATTATCGAAGCTTACAATGAATATCAACTTGTATATTGGAATTGTCAAGGGAAACTAGAATTGGCTTAGTTCAAATTTGGATTTAGAATATGATTACTTGATCATATGATGGTACAAATACGCCAACTATCTCAGGGGTTAATCATGACATAGTGTACTTGGGAAGCAAGGATAAAATTTTGCTTGGATATTATATATATATATATATAAATGTTGATGATATGAGATTATTAAGAAATTTTGGAAAATATTGATCAGAGTTGCACAACAAAAGCATGGTGGACTGAGTTATTTTAAATTGGATAAAAATGCTGACTGTGTTTTGGTAACATGTTATGATGAAAGACTATGTTGTTCAATAATGAAAGATTTTGTTAATAAGAGAAGGTGAATAGTATTGATTCTCAGGTCAATCATGATATAATTATGTTATCTCTTGGATAGACTTTGCTATTTTTAGGTATGCTAAGAAAATAATAATAATAATAATAATAATAATAATAAATTGAGCATATCATGACTCGGGTTAGTTGATTGTTGACCAAATACGGTCTAATTTGTTAAGTATCTGAATAAACTATGCATTATTTGCTCCCATGTTATGATTTATAAGTTTAATTTAAAAGCTTTGTGGCATATTGAATCATGGTATCAATACTTTGCCTTCTCAGACTTGCTTTTGTTATTTGATGCAAATCATTTTTGAGATAGACCATTGCTATCTAATGATCATTATTACATGTTCATTTTGTGAATTACATTACTAGCCATATAATGATTTGATTCTAAGGTTGGTTATCATCCTTTGAGCGATCAGCACACTACCATGATAAGTGTATGAGATCTATTTCGTTTCAAGTTCTATCCCAAATATAATTAATTTTAATCAATACGGTTGAGAATTGATGCTGATCCGATCTCAAGTGAACGTGCATCAAGATGATAATTTTAATCTGAGATTTTAGTTAGTCACTTATGAAATTTTTGATAATTGATCTAAAGCTATCTATCACACTGATTTTGATCGAGGAGAATGAGATCTTGGATTTGTATTACTCAATGGGCTGAGCATTTCTAAATTTGAAAGGCCTAGATCTCTCAAATTTTGAGGACGGAATTTTCTTAAGAAGGAGAGAATGTAAGATATTGGGCTGAAGCCGGCAGCCCCAGCCGATTTCAGCCCAATGCCCCTTTTGGAAGGGGCGTAGCAGGGGATCGCATCTGCACCGCGGTCGTCCCACGTCCACCTCGCGGCCGCACGCACGGCCGCTGATTTCGCCTCCGCCATAATTCCCGCGGCGGAGAGCCGTTACGATGGGGCTATAAAACCCCCCTGTCTTCCTTATGAGATCACCTGTGAGCCCTCCTCCGTCTCCTCCTCTTCCTCTCCTCCCTTCTACTCCTCCCTCTGCTCTTGCTTCCCAAGAGGCCGGTGTGCCGCCTCAGCTAACCACCACCATCACCCGAGCCGTATTCCCCTGTTTTACCCCCCCTAATCCGAGATCTATTTTGGCCGTCAGAATGCACCGCCGCTGGACCGAGCCACCCTCGGCCGTGACCCTCTTCTCCGTCAACCACTGGTAAGCCTCTTTTGCCCTTTATTCAGCATGTTTTCCTCCCTTGCTTTGGCCCCAAACTGAGACCTTCTCGGTTGCTTCTTCACGTCGGTTGCCGCAGCGGCCGCCGGCCGCCCTGCTCCTTCCTCCTTGTTCCCTTCTTCCCCTGTTCTTGGATGAATCGGGAAGAAGGGAGGCCATTTGTGGGCCGTGAGCAGGACTTTGGGTCCTGTTGGGCCATACCCATTGTGGGCCTAACTTGGGCCCAGATCAGCCATATTGGGCCCTATTTGGGCTGAACCCTTTGTGGGCCCAACTTGGGCCCAGTTCAAATCCGAAATTCGAAACCCGAAATCTGAAACCCAATAGCATTATTTTTTATTTTTCTTAGCTCTGAAATTAACAAATAAATTAATTAAATGTAAACAGGTAAACCTGATTTGCCTGCCTGAAGTAGGAGTTAAGCGAGAATAGGTAAGTAATTTAATGCTTCAAAGTGCATTTTCAACATCGTACCACTGGTGATTAGAATAGTGGTATTTGGACACCGTACTATCGGTGCTGAATAATAGTGGTGTTTGGCACTTTGTGCAATCCATGCCACTGGGTTACGTGGCCATAGTATATTATGTTCAGATTCTGGTATCATAGTTTTTTTGTAAAAATGATAATAAGTTTTGGAAAGAGAAAAACGATGTTATTTGTGATTTATTACCCAGTCATTATTTTGTATTTTGATCTGATATGCTTTGACCCCACTCTGGGGTATTTTGTTGCTTACTGGGCTAGTGTAGCTTATTATTTTGTTTTCTATTTTTCAGATCCAGAGACTTGATCGTACGGGATTGGGAGAGTGCGTTAGATTTTCCGATGATTCCTTCAGTTATTGACATTTTAGTTAGATTAGCTTCGACATTTGAATTATGTTGGCATATGCTATTTTGAAATTTTGTAAAACTGTTTTTGAATAACTTTAATTATTTATATAAATTTTAAGCATCTGTGATTGACCCTTAAATAAGCTTTGAATATTTGTATTTGCTCTGATATGTTCTGATGCCTTGCACACCTGTGCAACCCGCCGTGCGGGCGTGCGGCATATGCCGCGCCTCGGGCTCGGAGCGTGACACATACCATATTACAACACAACACAACAAAGTCAAAGACTCCACTTAGAAAAACATCACCAGATTTGATCACAAAATTTTGCTTCGCATGCAAAACCACAACTAGTGAGAAAATTTGGTCAACTTTTGTTCCCCCTTTGTTCTGTGAAAATTTAAAATGCTTATATGGTAGAAGGGCAGTTTCAAGAGCAGCAGCTTGGTTCAGAATACAGTCATCACTAAGAAGGGGCGAAACATTTGAAAAAGGTAGAGGCTAAGGTTGAATTCGATGAACTATTTTCTGTATAAGCCATCACTCCCTATGAATAATTGGGCTCATAATAACCAAAAGTAAGAAGGAAAGATTCTGCTTGGAAATGCCAATCTATGATCCATCAGTAGTGAGTTATTAAGTAGGTCATACATGATCGGTTCTTTCAATTTCAAAAATAAACCACGCAATAGTACGTATCCTGTAGGATAGTGATTACGGGTGTCGGTCCACAGGGATTGAAGAATAAGTTATTTTTCTTTTAAAAATAATCAAGAAGAAGGATTTGTGTTGCCCAGAGATGGTCACCCAAGAGGGGGGTGAATTGGGTGTTTTAAAAGCTTTTGACTAATTAAAAATAAAACACACGAATATATGCACTAAAGTAAAGAAGGAGGAATAAGAAAGGTCAATCGCAAACACAAGGTTTTATAGTGGTTCGGAGCTTCCACTGCTCCTACATCCACTCCCCAAATCACCTTTGGGAATTTTCACTATAATCCAAGATTACAGTACGGTAGTTTTGCGAGTTCACTACCCAACTCGTTGTTTTACACCGGGCTCACAACAAACCCTAAAACCCCCAATTTCACTTAGGCTTGGGACGCCTTTCCCTTGTACCAAGTCCCTTGACTGGAACAAGCACCACAATGAAAGAGTTTACAAAGGAAAAGTAAAGCTCTAAAAAGCAAATATGACAATTATGAACAATAGAACCCGGAAGAATCCTTTTGCCGTTGGAAGCGTGAGAAATGTTGATTCTTCCGATGTGGACCGCGTAGGGTTGAGTGTGAGCTTTGAATCCCGAGCGTACGTGAGAGGTTGAGCTTGAAATCACTTGGGAAGCTTGAAAACACTTGATTTCTTCACTTGAATGCACTCACTCCCTTGAACTTTTCTTACTTTTCTCTTGAATGATCTAGCTTTGGGTTGGTGAAGAGTTGTTGAGAACCACTTAAGAGGTCCCTTTTATAGCCCAAAAAAACAAATATAGCCGTTAGAGACAAAGTAAAAAGGATTTGAAATTCAAACCAAACCTGAAAAGCTGTCAGTCGCGTCCCAGGCGCTCCGGGGACGTCTCCGCTTCAACGAGAGACGTCTCGGCTACAAGATTTTACTTTTTACGTTGTCTGGGGTCGACTCGGCACTTTAAGGGGACGTCTCGGCTTGTTTGTACTTTTTGAATGGGGACGACTCCGCTGCTTTGGGGACGACTCCGCTTCTTTATCTCTGAAAAACATGTCCTCTGGAATTCCCTGAGAGAGTCGACTCCGCTCCTTCAGGGGACGTCTCGGCTTGTTTGCACTTTATGCATGGGGACGACTCCGCTGTCTCAGGGTCGACTCCGCTTCCTTATCACCGAAAAAACCATTCTCTGGAAAACCCTGAGAGAGCCGTCTCCGCTATCTTGGGGACGACTCGGAAAGTCTCCTTTTTACTTGCGGGGACGACTCCGCGTACAGTGGGGACGTCTCGCGCATATCTCTTGAAAATTGCCTTTCTGCCGCCACTGAGAGAGTCGACTCCGCTACTGAGAGAGTCGACTCCGCTAGCGCGAGGACGACTCGGCAGGTGCCGGGGACGTCTCCAAGTGTCCCAGTTCTTCCTGTTTGTGCCAGAGACGTCTCTGAAACTATCCGGAGACGTCTCGGCTGTCCCTGATCTGTTTTCTTTAACTCAAAATATTCTTCAATAAATTCATAAGGAATTATGGGAACTTGCCTAGACATTTCTTAACAATATTCTCAATTAATCACATGAATTCCTCAATTAAATTGTTAAGATAAATGGAATTATACTCTAGTGTTTTGTATTCATCAAAATCCATTAGGGGGTCAACAATCTCCCCCTTTTTGATGATGACAAAACACTGAGTATATGCAAAAATTTGAAGTTTAAACATATACACAGTATTTGATCAGATGTACAAGTATAATGTTTTGATTAGAGCTAGATACAGTGTGCATAATTGCATGGGATTGAACTTTATAGCTTTTAAGCAATTTTAGCATATCAACTGAATTTGAATCAAGTTAAAATGAAATATTGATGCTGAATTTGAATCAAGTCAATATTCTTCAATTTTATCTTTTCTAAATCAACTTTGGAGTATGATTATAAATTTTGCATTCCATATTCAATATCCATATTGGTTCTTTCTATATATCTATGCTGAATTTGAATCAAGTCAATATTCTTCAATTTTATCTTTTCTAAATCAACTTTGGAGTATGATTATAAATTTTGCATTCCATATTCAATATCCATATTGGTTCTTTCTATATATCTACTTCCCCTTTCAATTATATCTACTCCCCCTTTCAATATCTTCCATATTCAATATCTACTCCCCCTTTTTGTCATCAACAATGAAGGGGACAAATTATCATTAGGTGCTTAAAACTCAATTCATAGTATATTATAATTAACCACTCAAGGATATTCAAGTTATCTTTATTAAAGAGTTCAGCATTCATTTTACTCCCCCTTTGATATTCAGGTTGTGCTCCCCCTGTTTCATATGCTTTGATAAGTTGTGCCAAATTTGAATACATAATGTATGTTATGAGATTCTTATGACACATCAAGAGGCACATTCATATTTACATATACAGAGTTGGAAATGTACACAGGGTTGCAAAAGAAATTGTATGTCATTCATATGTCATTGTAAATCTTCGAAGTCAGTACATAGTCAAAAGAAGAAATCATTACAAGTATTGATTTCTAGTACAAAAAGTATTTCAAAACAGCCTAGGATTTACAAAAAGAAGAGCCTGCAAAATGTCCCTCATCGGCGACGTTGCTCATGGGCCCTACCAGCTGTATTTTGTTCATAAACCTTACAAGCTGCATCTATGAATGCATTGATGGAATCCATGAGGGTCTTAAATTGATCTCCCTGTGACTTGTGGAAACCTGCCACAAGTGCTTCAAACTCTATGGTTGCCATTTCAATTCTTCCTCTGAGTTGGGCAACCAAGGTGCCCACGTTGCCATCTGGTTTTGTCAGCTCTTTGAGACTCTTGGAAATGCTCCTCAAGCTGTCCTTGAGCTCTATTGATCTGATGGTTTGGGTGGCACCCACACCCATTATTTCTTGTGTTGTAGCTTCAATTTGACTTCTAATATCCTTCATCTCTTGTAGAAGCCCTTCATGTGAAGCTCTGATGGGGGCCAACTCTGTAGAGATCATGGATCTCATCTCCTCCCTCATCTGCTGGCAAATGGCAGATGCTAAGGTGCGCATCTGATCCTCTGACAGGAAGGAGGGCCCACTAACTGGAGGAGGTGGTGGCATGGATGTGGAAGGTCCAGCTGAGCTGGAGGGTATATCAGGGATATCCAAGTTGCTAGGTGGAGGAGAGTGATGGTCAGACTCATGATGTGGGTTCTCGGGCTCTAGGATTTGGACTTTTCTCTTTGGTACCTTCACCCACGACCCATCTATCTTATGAAATTCCATTCTTCTCATTGTGCCCTCATTATAATAGTTGGTGTTTCTCAAGGGCTTTGCAGGTTCATTTGTTGGAATGGGAACTTTGAAGTGTTTGAAAACTAAGGTAAAGATCATGCCGTAGGGTAAACTAAACCTAGAATACCTATGACATAGGGCAATGTAGTTTAGCATAAGTCTAGGGAGGTTTAGGGGTATCCCTAGTAGGATATGGTGCATTATAACTAAATCTCGCTCCGAAACAAAATCGAAGCGACCGGTTTTGGGAAATAGGACCCGGTTGACAATACTTAAAAGAAGTCTCATCTCTGCATTTAGGTCCTGGGAATTGACAACATCAAGAGGGCCGCAGTCCTCTCTTCCTAAAAGTAGATTTAGGGCTGATTCCCTTTGGGGATGTGAGGTTGGAGCCTCACCGTCCTTAGGAATTTGTAAGACAGTGGATAGGACATCTTCATTGACTTCTACTAATGTCCCTCGGACATATGCAGTGTACCCTATGTCCCCTAAGGCCATATTGCTAAAAAGTTCTCTAACTAGGCCGGGGTAGGTCGAGGTATTGAGGGTACAAAAGTGCTCCCACCCTTGGGCTCGGAGTCTCTCTCCAATAGAGAACCCCTCATGATCTAAAAATGAGAAATCTATGTACCTTCCGGTCGTGACTGTGCGATTTGCACAGGAAATAGTCGTGGTTGGCGGAGCAACCGGAGGAGACGGCGCGGAGGGTTCTTCCCGCCGTTCCTCACCGTCGGCCGCTGCCCTAGGTCGCCTTCCACGGGTCGTCCTAGCCTTCTTTGGTGCCATGGATGCTAGGGTTTGTGATGGAGAGCAAACGGAGGCTAGGGTTTGAGGTGGAGAGCAAATGGAGGCTAGGGTTTTTCGTTTTGGTCGGGGATGAAGGAGAAAGCTCGGATCGGCTCGAGCTATTTCGACCTATTTTAAAAGCCCTCATTCGGTCCCCGAGACATCTCCGCAACTAAGGCGAGACGTCTCCCCTGGGGGGATGTCTCTGCGATTTGCCAGAGACGTCTCCGGCACTGAAAAATTTCAGACTAAATTCTATCTTCCCCCAAATTTTTGTTTAATCACCCTAATCAACATGATCTCTTTTGATAAACTTAGAGTGAATTTGTTTGTGATCCTCCCCCTTAATGATACATCCTATAATAATTTGATAATAATTTTTGAATTATTAATATTGAAATGAGGAATGTTTGACCAAATTTCGAATACCTATGAAATAGGCTCTGAAAATATCTCCATGAAGAGTCCAAGGGAGGGTGACCATCCTCCGGAAAGTCAAACAGTTCGTCATTTAGCTTACATGAATTCATGTTTTCACTTATGTTTACCTTGAGGTTGATTACTAGTTTGCGCAGCAAAACAATGCAATACAAGTTCAATTCATTTGCTAGGATCATACAAGCTCAAAGCATTCCTTAAGAAGTTGAATCTTTCTTTACAAAGGGGCTTTGTAAAGATATCAGCCAATTGATTTTCAGTACATACATATTCAATCATCACATCATTTTTCAGCACATGATCCCTAATAAAGTGATGCCTAATCTCTATATGCTTTGACTTAGAGTGTTGGACAGGATTTTTTGTTAAATTAATTGCACTTGAATTATCACATTTAATTGGTATATTATCCATTTTGATACCGAAATCTTCAAGTTGTTGCTTAATCCAAAGAACTTGGGCACAACAGCTTCCAGCTGCAATGTACTCAGCCTCAGCTGTGGACAAGGCAACTGAATTTTGTTTCTTGCTAAACCAAGAAACCAAATTGGCACCCAAGAATTGACATGTGCCACTTGTGCTTTTTCTGTTGAGTTTGCACCCAGCAAAATCAGCATCGGAATAAGCAATTAAATTTATGTCAGATTGTTTAGAATACCATAAGCCTACATTAGATGTCCCTACTAGATATCTAAAAATTCTCTTAACAGCTTGCAAGTGTGATTCCTTAGGACATGCTTGGTATCTAGCACACATACAAACACTGAATAATATATCTGGTCTACTAGCAGTAAGGTAAAGTAGAGAGCCTATCATACCTCTGTACAATTTGCAGTCTATACTTTTACCTTTTTCATCTTTGTCAAGCTTGCAACTTGAGCCCATGGGTGTGCTGATTTTCTTTGCATCCTTCATCTTGAATTTTTCCAACATTTCCTTGATGTATTTGGACTGACTGATGAAGATGCCCTCCTCTGATTGTTTTATTTGTAGCCCAAGGAAGAAGTTGAGCTCACCCATCATGCTCATTTCAAATTCTCCTTGCATAAGCTTGGCAAACTCTTGACAAAGACTGTCATTAGTAGCACCAAAAATTATATCATCCACATAAATTTGTACAAGCAATAAGTCATTTCCTTTTTTTTTAATAAAGAGGGTTTTGTCTACATTTTCTCTCTTAAATTTGTTTTCAATTAGGAAATTACTTAATCTTTCATACCATGCCCTAGGGGCTTGCTTAAGGCCATACAATGCTTTATGCAATTTATACACATAATCTGGATGTAAGTGATTTTCAAAACCTGGAGGTTGTCCTACATAAACTTCCTCCATTATATAACCATTTAAAAATGCACTTTTTACATCCATTTGATAGAGTTTAAAATCCATGAAGCATGCATATGCTAAAAGTAGTCTAATAGCCTCTAACCTAGCAACAGGAGCAAAAGTTTCATCAAAATCTATTCCTTCCTCCTGATTATATTCTTTGGCCACTAGCCTAGCTTTGTTTCTTATTACTATTCCATCTTCATCTAGTTTATTTCTATACACCCACTTGGTGCCTATGATTGAAACATTAGGGGGTCTTTTCATTAGAGTCCAAACTTCATTTCTTTCGAATTGGTTTAATTCCTCTTGCATAGCATTCATCCAATTATCATCTTTTTCAGCTTCTTCTAGTGATTTAGGCTCTATTTGTGAAATGAAAGCAAGATAATTACTAGTGTTTCTTAAAGAGGATCTAGTTCTTATACCTTGTGAAGGATCACCAAGGATTAGATCCTTTGGATGACCATGTGCATACCTCCATTCTTTGGGAAGATCTTGATTTCTTGATGGAGGTTGATCTTCTTCATCTCGCTGATTTGTATCTTCTTTGATCTCATCCTCATGTTGTTTGTCTTGAGTGGAGAGTTCCTTCATTTGGTCTTCAAGTATACCTACATCACCATCTTCTTCTTTTCTAGAAGAATCTCCATTAGTTTCATCAAAAACAACATGAATGGATTCTTCAACAACGAGAGTTCTCTTGTTGAAGACCCTGTATGCTCTACTAGATGAGGAATAACCTAAGAAGATCCCCTCTTCTGATTTAGCACTAAATTTACTTAGATTGTCCTTTCCATTATTCAAAATAAAGCATCGACAACCGAAAACATGAAAATAACTTATATTAGGTTTCTTACTTTTTATCAACTCATAAGGTGTTTTCTTTAAGATGGATCTAACTAAAGCACGATTTAAGATATAACATGAAGTATTTATTGCTTCAGCCCAAAAATACTTTGGTAGATCCGATTCGCACAACATGGTACGAGCCATATCTGCTAGTGTGCGATTCTTCCTTTCTACCACCCCATTTTGTTGGGGTGTCCTAGGTGCCGAGAAGTTGTGATTGATACCATTTTCTTCACAAAATTTTTCAAAATACTGATTTTCAAACTCGGTACCATGATCACTCCTAATTGCTTTTAGTTTAAGATTGAGTTCATTTGAAACCCTATTATGAAACTTGATAAAAGCGGGAAAGGAGTCATCTTTGTGTGCAAGAAATGAAACCCATGTAAAACGTGAAAAATCATCAACAATTACAAGACCAAATTTCTTACCCCCTAGACTAGCAGTTCTAGTGGGTCCAAACAAATCCATGTGAATTAGTTCTAAGGGTTTTGATGTTGAGACTATGTTCTTAGACTTGAAAGAACTTCTTGTTTGTTTCCCTAATTGACATGCAGCACAAATTTTATTCTTTTCAAAGTCTATTTTTGGTAGTCCTTTGACTAGATCCTTTGTAATTAATTTTGAGATTAAATCCATGCTAGCATGCCCTAACCTACGATGCCATAACCAACTAGTCTCATTGACTTTGGGATTCATGGCTACAAGACATTGGCCATCCTTCATGGTGAGATCATCAAGATCTACCATGTAAACATTTCCATGCCTATGTCCTGTGAGTATGATCTCATTATCAATTGGACTACTAATTATGCATAGTGATGATTCAAATGATACTTTAAATCCCTTGTCACAAAATTGACTTATACTTAATAAATTATGTTTTAGTCCATTGACTAACAATACATTATCAATAAATGAGGAGGGTGATATGGAGATTTTACCAACACCAATGATTTGACCTTTAGCATTGTCTCCGAATGTGACTACTCCTCCTTCTTTTGATTCCAAGGTGACGAAGAGACTCTTGTCACCGGTCATATGCCTTGAGCAACCACTATCAAGATACCACATTCTCTTTTTGTTTCCGGCTGCAAGGCATACCTGCAAAATGATCATGTGAAGCTCTTAGGTACCCAAGTTTTCTTGGGTCCTTCGTGGTTAGTGTGGTTGGTTCCCTTAGGCACCCATACTTTAGTTATGTTTTTAGCTTTCACAAATGTACTCTTGTTAGTTTGGATCTTTCTTTGAATACAAGAGTAGGCTTTATGTCCATTCTTCCCACAATGAAAGCATGTAGGTTTTTCAGTTTTTACATTTTTTGCTTTTACAAAGAAATTCTTTAGGTATTTTTGTTGTGTGTTAGTTTTATATCCTAATCTGGCTTTATTGAAAACAGCTCTTTGATTTGAAAGAATAAGATTTAATTTTTCAGAGCTTTGTGTGAATTTTTCAACAATTGGTTTGTACTTATGTACCTCATTCTTAAGATTCAAATTTTCTTTAACTAGTTCTTCCTTATCTTTTTTAAGGGATTCAACATTTTGTGCAAGTGAGGTATTATTATCGAGTAGGAATTTTACTTTTAGATTTAATTCCTTAATTAGTGTTTTTGCCTTTTCATTTTCAATGCTAAGTTTTGAATTTTTGATTTCTAGGTTAGTAGTGTTAATATTTTTAACGCTCTCCTTTTCAATTAATAGGTTTTCAAAATCTTCCTTTAGTTTTTGATTGGAGGCTTTTAACTCTTTATTCTTTGCTCCTAACATACTACAATCACCCATAAGTTCTTGAAAAGCTTCATATAATTCTTCTAAAGTAAAATTTATAGTTGGGTTTTGACATACCTCGTCGTCTTCGAACGCCATGAAGCACAAATTGGCGGTCTCTTCCTTCTCTTCCTCGGAGGATGATGTGTCACTATCATCCCATGTTGCCTTCAATGCCTTCTTCTTCTCCTTTCCAAAATACTTCTTTTGTTGAGGGCATTTGGAACGAACGTGTCCCGGTCTCTTGCAATCATAGCATATGATTGGATCTCTTTCTTTTTCCTTTTCTTTTTCCCAATCATTTCTCCCTCCAAATTTCTTTCTTGGGAAAGGTTTCTTTCTTCTCATGAATTTCTTAAACTTTCTTACTATCAAACCCAAGTCCTCATCTTGGCTTTCTTCTTCACTCTCACTACTCTCTTCTTCACACACACTTGAGGTAGCCTTGAGTGCGATTGTCCTTTTCTTCGGCAACTCTTCTTCATGTTGCTTCATTGTGAGCTCATGCGTCATCAATGAGCCCAGTAGTTGTTCTAATCCCAAAGTGTTGAGGTCTTTGGCTTCTACGATCGCCGTGACCTTTGCTTCCCATGCTTTCGGCAAAGACCTGAGAATTTTACTCACAAGTTCTGGGTTAGTATAAGATTTACCCAAACTCTTTAGACCATTAATTATATCGGTAAAGCGAGTAAACATGCATGTGATGGTTTCATTGGGTTCCATCTTAAACAACTCATACTTGTGAACTAGAATGTTCACTTTAGACTCTTTGACTTGATTTGTACCCTCGTGGGTAACTTCAAGCCTATCCCATATTTCCTTAGCGGAAGTACATGTGGAGACTCTATTGAACTCATTTACATCTAGAGAACAAAATAATGAGTTCATGGCTCTAGAATTAAGTTGAGCCATCCTATCATCATTCTCATCCCAATCCTCCTCAGGTTTGGGAACTCGAATGCCATTAACCATGTGTGATGGTTCTTGTGGTCCCTTGACTATAACCCTCCACAAGGCATAGTCTTGTGCTTGAATGAAGATTCTCATTCTAGTCTTCCAATAGGTATAATTTGTCCCATTGAAGAGTGGAGGTCTATTGGTTGCTTGCCCCTCGGCAGAAACATTGTTAAAGGGTGTTGCCATCTAGATCTTTGGCTAAGACGGTTAGGTCTTTCAAGAAATACACAGAGCACCTGCTCTGATACCACTTGTTGCCCAGAGATGGTCACCCAAGAGGGGGGTGAATTGGGTGTTTTAAAAGCTTTTGACTAATTAAAAATAAAACACACGAATATATGCACTAAAGTAAAGAAGGAGGAATAAGAAAGGTCAATCGCAAACACAAGGTTTTATAGTGGTTCGGAGCTTCCACTGCTCCTACATCCACTCCCCAAATCACCTTTGGGAATTTCCACTATAATCCAAGATTACAGTACGGTAGTTTTGCGAGTTTACTACCCAACTCGTTGTTTTACACCGGGCTCACAACAAACCCTAAAACCCCCAATTTCACTTAGGCTTGGGACGCCTTTCCCTTGTTTCAAGTCCCTTGACTGGAACAAGCACCACAATGAAAGAGTTTACAAAGGAAAAGTAAAGCTCTAAAAAGCAAATATGACAATTATGAACAATAGAACCCGGAAGAATCCTTTTGCCGTTGGAAGCGTGAGAAATGTTGATTCTTCCGATGTGGACCGCGTAGGGTTGAGTGTGAGCTTTGAATCCCGAGCGTACATGAGAGGTTGAGCTTGAAATCACTTGGGAAGCTTGAAAATACTTGATTTCTTCACTTGAATGCACTCACTCCCTTGAACTTTTCTTTCTTACTTTTCTCTTGAATGATCTAGCTTTGGGTTGGTGAAGAGTTGTTGAGAACCACTTAAGAGGTCCCTTTTATAGCCCAAAAAAGCAAATATAGCCGTTAGAGACAAAGTAAAAAGGATTTGAAATTCAAACCAAACCTGAAAAGCTGTCAGTCGCGTCCCAGGCGCTCCGGGGACGTCTCCGCTTCAACGAGAGACGTCTCGGCTACAAGATTTTACTTTTTACGTTGTCTGGGGTCGACTCGGCACTTTAAGGGGACGTCTCGGCTTGTTTGTACTTTTTGAATGGGGACGACTCCGCTGCTTTGGGGACGACTCCGCTTCTTTATCTCTGAAAAACATGTCCTCTGGAATTCCCTGAGAGAGTCGACTCCGCTCCTTCAGGGGACGTCTCGGCTTGTTTGCACTTTATGCATGGGGACGACTCCGCTGTCTCAGGGTCGACTCCGCTTCCTTATCACCGAAAAAACCATTCTCTGAAAAACCCTGAGAGAGCCGTCTCCGCTATCTTGGGGACGACTCGGGAAGTCTCCTTTTTACTTGCGGGGACGACTCCGCGTACAGTGGGGACGTCTCGCGCATATCTCTTGAAAATTGCCTTTCTGCCGCCACTGAGAGAGTCGACTCCGCTACTGAGAGAGTCGACTCCGCTAGCGCGGGGACGACTCGGCAGGTGCCGGGGACGTCTCCAAGTGTCCCAGTTCTTCCTGTTTGTGCCAGAGACGTCTCTGAAACTATCCGGAGACGTCTCGGCTGTCCCTGATCTGTTTTCTTTAACTCAAAATATTCTTCAATAAATTCATAAGGAATTATGGGAACTTGCCTAGACATTTCTTAACAATATTCTCAATTAATCACATGAATTCCTCAATTAAATTGTTAAGATAAATAGAATTATACTCTAGTGTTTTGTATTCATCAAAATCCATTAGGGGGTCAACAATTTGCTAACTTGATTTAACTAAATTAATCTATGAGTACGAATTGAAATTTATCAAAGTAGATAGATCTAGGGTTTGGAATCCACCGCGTAGCATTGCATTAGGGACTGTGTTCTTAATTTTTATCTTTTGGAGAGGCATGCAAATTGGCTACAAGCTTTTTAAAATAAAAGCATAAAGAGTGTTAGGAAGATCCATCTTCGGTGTAGCATGAAGTGTCTACCTAAGTATGCTAATCTAGGATGCAGCACACTTCATCTTCCTAGGCATGAATCATCTTAGACTACTTTAGCAAACATGATTAGTAACTAGCATGCTCAAAGTTTAAATATCATAAAGGAATATTTCATTGAAAATAAGAATTTAAACAAGCTCCAAAATAATAAAAAAAATAAGAACTACAATGCCCTGATACATTGCTAGGGCTTCATCCAGCCCTAGACTAGACGTTTAGCCACGCATGGCTTCCGGACGACCTCCCATCTTCAAATAAAAGCCTTCATCTCCCATTATTCCCAATATATCACAAACTATTCTCTTTCCCCCCCTCCTTTCTCTCTTTTTTTTTTTATTTCTTTTTCTCTTCTTCCCTCTCGGTTTTCTTCTTCTTTTTACCGAAACAGGGGGTCTCCCCTGTTCTCTCAACCGAGCTCTCCCTTCATTTCTTCTCCCCTCTTCCTTTTATAGATCCCCACCAAGAATCAGCCAACGGTGGATCCATGATTTCGCGTGGAGAGGAGGAAGAACGCGTGCGTGATCGTTGGGACGAAATCCATGGGATCGGCTGGAGCTGACCATGGGATGGAGGCGCCAATCCGGAAAAAGCTGGCTGGGTGGCTGAATCATGGGAGTCTGGGATCTCGGAGAAGACGGGAACGGAGCTAATCCATGGGATCGGCTGCAGCTGGAAAGGATTGATGCGGAAGAGCGGGATCTCAGCTGTGGATGAAGAGGCGGAGGAACTGGGAAGAGAGGCTGCACCGGCTGATGGCGGAGAAACAGGATGCTGGGGGGAGCGGAAGAAGAAAGTGGTCGGATCCATGGCGTGATACGCTGGGATGCGATGCTGTCTCGGATGCTCGGAATGGCAGCCGTGCGGAGGTGCTGGTCACGGCGTGGAGCTGGAAATCCGGAAGAGGAGATGCCGCATGTGGTTGATGGCGGAGGAGCTGGAAATCCGGAAAAGGAGATGGCATGAATGCGGTGGGCACGACGCGGGATCGACGGGAGGAAGGTGGACGGCCCTGATGCAAGGAGGGAGGAAGAAGATAAACAGTGGCTTATATATATATATATATTTTATTGTAACACTGTTCATATGAACAGTGTTTTTCACGGAACACTGTTCATATGAACAGTGTTACCTCGGAAGACTGTTCACCTGAACAGTGATTCTAGTAATTTTTGGGAAAAATTATTTTTCTTGCTTTATTTTGACGTGAAAATGGGCATATATAAATTTAAAACAAGGATCTCCTCTATTTTGCTTAGTTTGGAAACGTGATGCGGAGATGGAAGTTTCTGAACCGTTGGATTGCTTGGATAGTGGTCGCGAGAAAGGAATAGGATTGGTTTGGGAATTGGCTTTGGATTTGAGGTAGGTTATGATCTTTAATTTGCTTGAACTTGGTCTCGAGCCTAATGTTATTTAAATTCAATTCTTGCTAAACTGCTTCAGACCGGACTCGACAAAACTAAAAACAGGACCGTGACTTAATAAAATTAATCAAACATTTTCCTCATACAAAAATAATTAATTATAGCTTTCAATCTAATTAGGACCAAAATCCATTTAATTATAACCTTAGCCGAGTCAACACAATCTTCTTATATGTTTTTCTGTAGTTTTCATGAAAGATTGCAACCAAGAGAGAACAAGTTCAGAATCTGGTTTAAGAAAAGAATTATTATTATTTCTTTTTACCATATTGTAAATTTATTTCAACGATTATTTAATTTTATGGTAAAATACGTATTTATCAGTTTAAGAACATTGATAAGTGCTATGGAAAGATAACTAAATTATAAATTATTATGCACTTATCACACCCCCAAACCTATATTCTGCTAGTCCTCGAGCAAAATAAAAAAAGAAAAGCTCTCCTTATTATGCACTTTCGCAGGCATCGCGATCGCATTTACCATATGCAACAAGGCTTTAAACCCCTAGGTTACCCTAGTGGACGAGTTATAGTCTCGTGAGGGTTTCCAGTGAAGATACCCACAAATTTCAATATTGAAATGAATCATTTATTGTTATGATTAATTTGTTGTTGTTTTTATATATATATATATATTTTAATTTATTTTTATTTTTTTATTTATTTTTTTTAATTTTCCTTTTTTTTTTAAATTCGATTGATCTATCAAATTCCAAATGCATACTAGCTAAGAATTTCAAAAAAAAACTCTCTCTTTTTATTAAAATCTAATTTAAGATACATAAATGATGAAAATTTCAAAGCACACACGGTTTTATTTACTAAGTCAGCCCAAATTCTAGGTTAGTATGCTATCTAAGTTAAAGTTATTAAGTTTCCATTTAGGAAGTTGTAAGACTCAGTTATACTGGAGTGCTCGGTGAAATCTGGACCGTACACAAGCTAAGGGTTCGGATCTCCAAAATATTGCTAATACTAGTAGTTTCCAAGGATTGGTCGAAAGGACCTGCTCACTGATTCAAAATCATCTTATCTGCAGGATTTAGAGAGTTGTGGATGTTTACTTTAGTACCTCACGGGCTTTATCTGTAATATTCCAGTTTACTCGAATTTTTACAACGACGGTTTTCACACTATTGTCTTTTTCAAGGTCAATACAGATTTTTTTTATTATTATTTTTTTATTTTTTTAATAAAAGATATATAAATTATGCACTTTTACTCTTGTGGTGATTTCTCCGTGTAACGAGCAGTCAGTCGACAATTCTCACACCAGTTGGCATAAGATGTCGGGCATCAAGACTCCCCTACGGACTTATGCTCGGAGTCCTCATCACAAGCCCACTTGACCTTTGACAATAGGTAGCCCTTTTCGATGTTCCTGACTAAATCCATTTTTATTGATGATTTTTTTTTTTGAATTAGATAAGTATGATTCATCAGGGTCCAAGGTTGCTACTATACTATCAACATATTGTCGAGCCTAGACCTTAGAAGGGTCGGCCAGTGTGTAGTGAAATTCCAAAGTATTAATTAGCTTACAACTCCCTAAGAGAGACTTAATAAAAAGAACTTAAATTTATATTACTTCCGACTAGTCATTGGGCTTTTTAGATTTTATATACCTTGTGTATTTATCATTCTCACATTCATGTATAGAAATTAGGTTTTTAAAAGCAAAAACTTTTTTTTATTTAAATTTTTTTATTTTTTTTTATTATTATTTTATGAAAATGAACACACATTTTTTTTTTGGATGAAAATCAAGATAAATACCCCCAAACCTAAACCTAACATTGTCCTCAATGTTAAAAAAAAAAAATCTAAGAGAATTGGGTTGCCTCCCAACAAGCGCTAAGTTTGTTGTTTTCAGCCAGACACAGTGCATCCTTAATTATTTTGATAAACAGGGTTCGTCAAATTAAGGGATTCGATCAATTGCCCATCGGTAACACAGTCCACATAAGGTTTTAACCTTTGGCCATTGACTTTTAAAACATGTTCACCATTGAGGTGTTGGATCTCTACTGCACCATAAGAAAAAACCTTTTTCACTACGAATGGTCCATCCACCTAGAGCGAAGTTTACCCGGAAAGAGTCGCAACTTGGAATTGAATAGCCAAACCTTTTGACCAGGTTCGAATGACTTATAGTTAATATTTTTATCATGAAAAGCTTTAGTCCTTGCTTTATAAATTTTAGCATTTTCATAAGCCTCATTGCGCAATTCTTCAAGTTCACTTAGTTGGAGTTTTCGGTGAGGACCAGCTACTGCCATGTCTAAGTTAAACTTTTTGATAGCCCAGAAAGCTCTATGTTCAAGTTCTACTGGTAAGTGGCAAGCTTTTTCAAAAACTAATCGGTAGGGGGACATGCCAATAGGAGTTTTGTAGGCAGTACGGTATGCCCAGAGAGCATCATTTATCCTTTGAGACCAATCTTTTCTATCGGGACGTACCGTTTTCTCTAAGATGTGTTTTAACTCCCTATTGGACACCTCGACTTGTCCACTCGTTTGGGGATGGTATGGGGCAGCAACTTTATGGGTGATGTTATATTTGCGAACCAAAGCCTCGAATGACCGGTTGCAAAAATGAGATCCCCCATCACTGATGATGGCTCTGGGTGTGCCAAAACGACAAAAGATATTTTCATGTAAAAATTTAACCACAACTTTGTGGTTATTAGTTTTAGTGGCGACAGCTTCTATCCATTTTGAGACATAATCAACCCCTACTAGAATGTATTCGAAACCAAAAGATGGTGGGAAAGGGCCCATAAAGTCAATACCCCATACATCAAAAATTTCTACAATTAAAATAGGATTGAGAGGCATCATATCTCTATGGGAGATGGTACCCATCCGTTGGCACCGTTCACAAGTTTGGAAAAAGTTATGGGCATCTTTGAAAAGTGTGGGCCAATAAAATTCACTTTGTAAAACTTTTGCTGCAGTTTTTCTACCCCCAAAATGTCCCCCACAAGCTTGTGAATGGCAGAATGAAAGAATACTTTGAAATTCGCATTCGGGGACGCATCGACGGATTACTTGATCGGAACAATACTTGAATAGATCGGGATCATCCCAATAATAGAACTTTACTTGTGAAAAGAATCGGTTCTTGTCTTGAGTTGACCAATCATCAGGAATTCGTCCTATGACAAGGTAATTTACTATGTTTGCAAACCATAGCGTTTTCATTCCTTGTACCCCAAATAATTGTTCATCTGGGAAAGCATCATGTAAGGGTGAGGTATTCTTAGAGGGCTCGAGAAGAATCCTAGATAAGTGGTCTGCTACGACATTTGCAGTTCCTTTCTTGTCACGAATTTCTAGGTCAAATTCTTGTAATAAAAGAATCCATCGAATCAGATGGGGTTTGGTGTCCTTCTTTGCAAGAAGGTGTCGAAGGGCAGCATGATCAGTAAATACGGTAACCTTGGATCTTAATAGGTAAGATCGAAACTTGTCTAGCGCGAATACTACAGCTAGCGATTCTTTCTCAGTGGTGGTGTAGTTCAATTGTGCATCTGAGAGTGCTTTACTAGCGTAGTAGATGACATGAGGTACCTTATCTAGCCGTTGCCCTAAAACTGCCCCAATGGCATAGTCGGATGCGTCACACATCAGTTCAAATGGAAGGGTCCAATTAGGAGGCCGTATGATAGGTGCAGTGGTCAATTTCGAGCGAAGATTTTCAAATGCTTCTTTGCATGCTTCATTAAAGACAAAGGGAGTGTCCTTGGCAAGAAGATTGCACAAGGGTTTGGAAATATTACTGAAATCCTGAATGAAGCGACGGTAGAATCTAGCATGGCCAAGGAATGATCAGATTTGTTTCACAGTTTTAGGTGGAGGGAGATGGGAAATAAGATCGACTTTGGCTTTATCTACTTCAATGCCCCTCTTGGACACAACGTGTCCTAAAACTATGCCTTCTTGAACCATGAAATGGCTCTTTTCCCAACTTAATACTAGGTTGGTCTCCTTACATCTTTTCAAAACTAAGGTCAAATTGTCCAGACAATCGTCAAAAGATAGGCCAAAAACTGAGAAATCATCAATGAACACTTCTAGAAAGTTTTCCACCATATCTGAAAAAATGGCCATCATGCATCGTTGAAAAGTTGCGGGTGCATTGCATAGTCCAAAAGGCATCCTCCTATATGCAAATGTCCCAAATGGGCAAGTAAAGGTGGTTTTCTCTTGATCGTCCGGATAAACAGGTACTTGATTATATCCAGAATAACCATCTAAGAAGCAGTAGAAATCTTGACCAGCCAGCCGTTCCAAAATTTGATCTATGAAAGGTAGAGGGAAATGGTCCTTCCTAGTCATTGAATTAAGTTTTCTGTAGTCAATGCACACGCGCCAACCTGAGGTTTTGCGTGTTTGTATCAATTCTCCTTCCGTATTTTCAACCACAGTGATACCTGATTTCTTGGGTACCACTTGTGTCGGACTCACCCACTTACTATCAGAAATTGGATAAATGATTTCGGCATCTAATAACTTCACCACTTCTTTCTTGACTACCTCCTTCATGTTAGGATTGAGTCTTCTTTGCATTTCTCGAGTGGGCTTTGCATCATCTTCGAGGTGGATTCGATGCATGCATATGGAGGGGTCAACCCCTTTCAAATCGGCTACAGACCATCCTGTGGCATGTTTATTCTCTTCTAGTACCCTTAAAAGTTTACCCTCCTGTTCAGTAGATAAGTTAGCCGCGATGATTACAGGGAGGGTATCTTCTAGTCCTAGAAAGGCATACTTGAGAGTTGTCGGAAGTGGCTTTAACTCAAGTTTAGGTGGAGAATCAATGGAAGGACAAAGTGGTGCGCTAGCAATGGGGGGAAGAGGTTCAGGTCAGATCTTCCAAGGAAGGGAACTCATGGGAGATTGATTGTCGAGTAAGATGTTGACTTCTTCTATGGCTTTGTCTATGTCAAAGTTGTCAATGTCAAAATGGGCCAAGCATGCCTCTAGGGGGTCATCTGCTAAGATATAGGGAAGGGCTTCCTCTACAAGATCATCCATTTCATCAATTAGGCAATACCCGTCTTCCCTCACATGTTGGTCAGCGGCATGAAACACATTCAACTTAATTTTCATGTTCCCAAATGATATATCCATTGCCCCAGTTCTACAGTTGATACATGCATTGGCTGTAGCTAAAAAGGGACGACCAAGAATCAGAGGAATTTGTTTTTTAAGGTTGGGCACATGTTCCATGTCAAGGACGATAAAATCTACTGGAAAATAGAATTTGTCTACCTTGACAAGAACATCTTCAATCATCCCCCGTGGTATCTTCACAGATCGATCAGTCAATTGTAAGGACACCGAGGTAGGTTTTAATTCACCTAATCCAAATTTTTCATAGACTGAATAGGGTAGAAGATTCACACTTGCCCCTAGATCTAAGAGTGCTCGGTCGATGGAGTTATTTTCTATGACACAGGAAATAGTGGGAGCACCAGGATCTTTGAACTTTGGAGGGGTGTTGTGTTGGAGAATGGAACTTACCTGCTCAGTTAGGAGGACCTTTTTAGGCACATGTGTCCTAGATTTCCGCTTTTGGGTGCAAAGGTCTTTGAGAAATTTGGCATAGGAGGGAACTTGTTTGATGGCATCAAGGAGTGGGAGGTTGATTTTAACTTGTTTGAAGACCTCCATTATCTCTTCTAATGAAGTTCCCTTCTTGCCAAAGGGAGAGGGTGCATTAAGTGCTTCAGGGAATGGAGCCTTTGGAATGTGGGTTGTGGCAGATGGTGGACTAACTGAAGAAGGTTTTGGATTTTCATGTGATACATTCCTCTCCTCTTCTTCACCTTCCTTATTGTTACCCTCCCCAACCTTATTATCTATTATACGTCCACTCCTTAGGGTAGTCAAAGCATTGGCTTGCTCATGATTTAGTCGAGTTTCTTGAGCCTCGTATTGTCCCCTAGGATTACTCATTGGTTGACTTGGAAGCTTACCTTCCTCTCGCTTGTTTAATGCATTGGCTAGTTGACCCATTTGGGATTCTAGCTTAGCAATTGATTGCGTGTGAGAGTGCAATAGTTGTGTGTTTGCCTCCAAACCTTGAAGGATAGTCAACACTTTCTCCTCAAAGGCTGTATTTCTTTGGGTTGGAGGAGGAGGGTGTTGAAATTGAGTTGAGGGACGGTAGAGATGAAAATTCTGAGGGTTTTGAAAATTTTGGGAGTAGGGTTGGGTAGTATTCGAAGCTTGCTGCCTCCAAGAAAAATTTGGATGATTCCGCCATCCCGGATTATATGTATTAGAAAATGGATCATTACCCGGTCTGGGTTGTGTTTGAGCAGCATTGATGTGTTCTTGCACGAGTTCGGGGAATTGGGGTGCTGAGGGGCACTCATGAATAGGATGCGATGGGCTGGAACAGATAGCACACACTTGTGCTTGGGAAGAGCTAACGACATGTCCTCCTATCATCAGTTGGTCGATCTTATGGGACAATGCATCTACCTTCTAGACAGGTCCATAGAATGACTTATTTCACAAATGGTCCCTTTTCTTTGAGAACTCGGAGGTACTTGACGAGAACAGGAAGCATGGTGGAGGGAGTTTTTATTAAGATTTTCAAATAATTGCCATGCTTCATGCTCATTTTGAAGCATGAAAGTCCCCCCGCATGCAGCATCGATCATCTGACGGTTTCGTTCAGTCAATCCGTCATAAAAACATTGCACTAGTTGCCACTTAGGTATTTGATGATGAGGGCATTTACGGATTAGGTCCCTAAATCTCTCCCAAGTTTTATGAAATTCTTCTCCCTCAGTTTGGAAGAAGCTTGTAATGGCACGTCTAAACTGGTTCGTTCTTCCTATGGAAAAGTATTTTTTAAGGAATTCTTGTTGTATTTGATCCCAAGAACGAATCGAGTTAGCTTCTAAAGAATTCAGCCATTGTTTGGCTCTATCTTTAAGGGAGAAAGGGAATAATCTAAGTTTCAGAGCATCATCAGTGAAGTTCTGAATCTTGACTATGGTGCAAATCTCAAGGAATTCATCTAAGTGTTTATATGGTTCTTCGTTGGTGAGCCCATAAAAAGATGGGAGCATTTGGATCACACTAGACTTTATTTCGTATTGTACAGCTGCTACTTCAGGTAATCGAATACAAGATGGGGAAGTGTAAATAGTGGGAGTAAAGTACTCCCTCAGGAGTTTGGGTTGTTCTTCAGCCATCTTAAGAGATGGGGATGATCCTAATGTTTTGATCTTAGCTCGAATGTTCCTAAGGGTTCGTTCTATTTCAGGGTCAAAAGATAATAGGTTTCGTACTCTAGAACGACTACCTTGCATACACTAGTACTCGATCAGTCAAGCATGCAATAAAAGATGAACACATCAATTCTTATATTTGTCCTAAAATCACTAGACAGCTCCTAACTGGTTTGAAGAGGGCACCTAAGCCTCCAATCCGGTCTAATGAACCGAGTTGACCAGGTAAGCTCCCAGGTAAGTGGAGGGGTCACGATGCGTTCGCAAAGGTCCCACTTAAAACCCACTTGCCTCGAACAGATGAACTATCTTCCTTATAGGGACAAAGCTTGCCTAGACATCAACTAAGCCACAGAACGAAATTGGTGCAACTTTCGGTGATCTTCGTCCTATTGAGCTCGAATGTCCCTAGGGGCCAATGTCTAATTGATTTTAATTAAAGTGACACTATGTGAGATTGAGTTCACCTAAATTGGGCAAGAGTCCGGTGATGAAATCCGGCTCTTATCTTGTTGGGGTGATTGCCCTTACTATGTGCGGATTAATTTGTGTATGTGTATCAAGCATGCATTCACACTTTTGCTAAAATTAAAATCAAACAATCACCACAAAATTTCAAGCTAATAATTAATTTAAATAAGAAAGGTTTAGAGGTTACCAAAGGAAATTTTCCCAGCAATTTAAAATTTTTTTAAGCAAACCTCTAAAGCATTCCTTTTTGATAGCCCAGATCTCCTCTTCGATTCCTGATCAAATAAGACCAAAAGAAAAATTTAAAAAAAAAATTAGTAGAAGAGAAAAAGGAGATAAAAAAGTAACAATAATAGAAAATAATTTTTTATTTTATTTTAGATATATATATATTTTTTTGAAAGTTTTTTTTAATTAATTAATTTTTTTTAATGATAGGAAAAATAACTATGCTAGCAATCCCCGGCAACGGCGCCAAAATTTGATCGGCTCTTTCAATTTCAAAAATAAACCACGCAATAGTACGTATCCTGTAGGATAGTGATTACGGATATCGGTCCACAGGGATTAAAGAATAAGTTATTTTTCTTTTAAAAATAAATCAAGAAGAAGGATTTGCTAACTTGATTTAACTAAATTAATCTATGAGTACGAATTGAAATTTATCAAAGTAGATAGATCTAGGGTTTGGAATCCACCGCGTAGCATTGCATTAGGGACTGTGTTCTTAATTTTTATCTTTTGGAGAGGCATGCAAATTGGCTACAAGCCTTTTAAAATAAAAGCATAAAGAGTGTTAGGAAGATCCATCTTCGGTGTAGCATGAAGTGTCTACCTAAGTATGCTAATCTAGGATGCAGCACACTTCATCTTCCTAGGCATGAATCATCTTAGACTACTTTAGCAAACATGATTAGTAACTAGCATGCTCAAAGTTTAAATATCATAAAGGAATATTTCATTGAAAATAAGAATTTAAATAAACTTCAAAATAATAAAAAAAATAAGAACTACAATGCCCTTATACATTGCTAGGGCTTCATCCAGCCCTAGACTAGACGTTTAGCTGCGCATGGCTTTCGGACGACCTCCCATCTTCAAATAAAAGCCTTCACCTCCCATTATTCCCAATATATCACAAACTATTCTCTTCCCCCCCCCTCCTTTCTCTCTTTTTTTTATTTCTTTTTCTCTTCTTCCCTCTCGGTTTTCTTCTTCTTTTCACCGAAACAGGGGGTCTCCCCTGTTCTCTCAACCGAGCTCTCCCTTCATTTCTTCTCCCCTCTTCCTTTTATAGATCCCCACCAAGAATCAGCCAACGGTGGATCCATGATTTCGCGTGGAGAGGAGGAAGAACGCGTGCGTGATCGTTGGGACGGAATCCATGGGATCGGCTGGAGCTGACCGTGGGATGGAGGCGCTAATCCGGAAAAAGCTGGCTGGGTGGCTGAATCATGGGAGTCTGGGATCTCGGAGAAGACGGGAACGGAGCTAATCCATGGGATCGGCTGCAGCTGGAAAGGACTGATGCGGAAGAGCGGGATCTCAGCTGCGGATGAAGAGGCGGAGGAACTGGGAAGAGAGGCTGCACCGGCTGATGGCGGAGAAACAGGATGCTGGGGGGAGCGGAAGAAGAAAGTGGTCGGATCCATGGCGTGATACGCTGGGATGCGATGCTGTCTCGGATGCTCGGAATGGCAGCCGTGCGGAGGCGCTGGTCACGACGTGGTGCTGGAAATCCGGAAGAGGAGATGCCGCACGTGGTTGATGGCGGAGGAGCTGGAAATCCGGAAGAGGAGATGGCATGAACGCGGTGGGCACGACGCGGGATCGACGGGAGGAAGGTGGACGGCCCTGATGCAAGGAGGGAGGAAGAAGATAAACAGTGGCTTATATATATATATTTATTTTTTTTATTGTAACACTGTTCATATGAACAGTGTTTTTCACGGAACACTGTTCATATGAACAGTGTTACCTCGGAATACTGTTCACCTGAACAGTGATTCCAGTAATTTTTGGGAAAAATTATTTTTCTTGCTTTATTTTGACGTGAAAATGGGCATATATAAATTTAAAACAAGGATCTCCTCTATTTTGCTTAGTTTGGAAACGTGATGCAGAGACGGAAGTTTCTGAACCGTTGGATTGCTTGGATAGTGGTCGCGAGAAAGGAATAGGATTGGTTTGGGAATTGGCTTTGGATTTGAGGTAGGTTATGATCTTTAATTTGCTTGAACTTGGTCTCGAGTCCAATGTTATTTAAATTCAATTCTTGCTAAACTGCTTCAGACCGGACTCGACAAAACTAAAAACAGAACCGTGACTTAATAAAATTAATCAAACATTTTCTCCATACAAAAATAATTAATTATAGCTTTCAATCTAATTAGGACCAAAATCCATTTAATTATAACCTTAGCCGAGTCAACACAATCTTCTTATATGTTTTTCTGTAGTTTTCATGAAAGATTGCAACCAAGAGAGAACAAGTTCAGAATCTGGTTTAAGAAAAGAATTATTATTATTTCTTTTTACCATATTGTAAATTTATTTCAACGATTATTCAATTTTATGGTAAAATACGTATTTATCAGTTTAAGAACATTGATAAGTGCAGATAACTAAATTATAAATTATTATGCACTTATCAATACAGTTATAGCTAATCAATTGTCATGCCATTTGCTTTTCTATTTATGTCAAACCTGTACAAGAAAATTACTTATTAACCATCTGATTAAAACAATTTGTTGATTTCTCTGGTGGTTAAGATATCGTCTTTTTGATGCATGAGGTCTTTTGGGGCATAAAATAACCAAATGCACGTGTGCAACGATGCACTCGTTTGAGATTGCTGAATTTAAAGAAAACATCTAATAATAACGGAGATCAGCAGCAGATGAAGAGATACAAGAAAGATGATGTTCAGATTAATCATTAGCCTAAGTTTCAAGGATAAAAATTAACAAATAATTGACAGTTTGGACAATAAAACCACTTAGGCATCACCATAGCCTGTGGCCTGTGCCTGGTGGGTAGTATAACGAGCATGTGACTCCATAAAGATAAAACACTGTGATGAAAGCTTCATATTTGGGTCACCTACAAAATAAGGGAAAAGGAGATAATTGAGATTTCATTTCCACAGTTGAGTATTTGTGGCTCAAAATACCTTTAGGTACACTTGCTGCACATACACACGTACACAGAGTTAAGTATGAAAATTACCCAATTAAAACTATGGTGCTCTCTTTCACTCAAGCAGGAAAAAAAAAAAGCAAAAAAAAAAAATGATGCTGCCCTGGTGTTCTCTGTACAAGATCGGTGAGGACAATCTAGCAATCTAATAAAAATTTAAGTTACAAGTGAGAAATTATCCTTCTCTATATGATTTAATAACAGTACCATTTCATGGAAAGAAGCAATAGTTGATACTGAAAAATAGAAACCAATGTACCTAGCTGCATTTTTCTAGCTGTTCTAACCAGCCATATGTATTTATATGCATCCTGAAAGTTCTTCTTGGATTTTCAAGCATAATTATTTTTTCTCTCCATGTACCTTATTATTTAGATCAAATGTACTTTTTAAAGACCTCAATGGTTCAAATAATCTGCAGGATAAATGCTTGCATGCAAGCACCAACATAGTCTAAAGGTTCATAAGGGGAGGGAGAAAAAATATTTCCATGTCATACTCTACATGTATCTCTATTGTTTTGGATAATCATCAACCATTTGTAAAATTGGGAGGAGGAATTTACTGATTTCCTGGGTCCTTGAAGAAACATTAACAAGTATGGAAAAGGATTATTCTTGTTGCCTCGAGGAAATGCTACCAATAAGGATAACATTTTTTTTCATTCATACCCAAGAAAAAAGTCAAAAAAAGCCAAAATAAGTTCATAATACATAAAGATCAAACACTAAAGTCAGGAGCCCTGCCTTACCGCCCCACCTCATCTCCCAAACAAAAAGAATCACACACACACAATAAATAAGTAAATAAATACATAAATCAACAAGCACATGAAAAGGATTATTCTAGGGAATACTACACTATAAGGATAACACCTTTCTTTAGTTCCATGCCTATTCCAATACAGGCGATTTCAAATTAGTTTGTCTACCAGGTGGTGTTGCATGTCATGAACCAAACAATGAAGTGGCCAATGTATATAAAATCTGTGTTGCCCAGCTATGCAACCAAAGAGGAGGATAAATTAGGCTTTTCAAATTTTTTAAACAAAATGCAGTGGCATAAAACTTGATATGTGTGTATTATTTGCAATTGATAATAAACTGTAGGTAAGTATGTAGGAGTTCAGAGTACATAGATCAAGGACCACAAACACAGCAAATTTATAATTGTTCGGTGCCAATCTTGCATCTACATCCACTCTCCAAGATACCTTTCTAGAGAATTTCCACTATAATCCTTCCAAAATTACAGTCCGATTGTTTTGACTGGGCTCACAATCAACCCAATTAATTTTTACTGCAACCAAAACCACTCTCAAGCCTTTTCTTAGACTCAGTACAATCCAATTCAAGGTTTAAATATACCTTTCCACAAGTTTCAATCCCTAAAACTTGTCCGAACAAAGTATGAGAAAAATATGTGATAAAAATAAATTATAGCTCTTTAAAGACAAATACACAAAGAATAATTGGAGCCATGAATCAGTTGACTGGCCTTGAATGAATTTGAATGCTTTTTACCAACTTCTTTCAATAGTGGAGGAAGTGATCTTTCAACTCTCAATCAATATACTTTAATATATTCTTCCTTTTTGCTTATCTCCTTTTCTTTTTTCTTTAATCCTTAATCACTTATCTTATCTTCCTTTTTGGTGTTCCCATGTATTTATGCCATCAAGAGGTGATTGGAAAATATTTTTAGACGTTAGATAGGCCGAGAGAGCATTGTGAATAGTTCTTTTGATTTATAAAAAAACTAGTCGTTACTGTTGTCAAGTACAGACGGTTCAACTCAATTTTTCTGGGGGTCGACTCATAATGTTTAAGAGTCGACTCGAAATAGTTCTTATTTGTGCTGCGCTTTGTCTTTTGTCCGTGGCCATTATGGGGTCGACTCTTATGGTTTAAAGGTTGATTCATCCATTGACAGAGGTCGACTTGTAATCTTAATAGATCGATTCGCCAATATGCTGAATTTTACTATCTTTTGTCTTTTGCCTGTGGTCATTCAAGGGTCAACTCATTTGCTTCTGGGTTCAACTCTTGTCCAATAGAAATCGTCTTGTGATCTTCATGGGTCTACTTGCCAATAGGCTAAATTTTACTTCTCTCTATTTTTTGTATGTGGCCATTCAAGGGTCGACTTATTTGCTTCTGGGGTCAACTTTTGTCCAATAGGACTCGACTCATGATCTTCATGGGTCGACTCGCCAGTATGCTAATTTCAACTGTTTTCAATCCGTCTTCTATGACTATTTTGGGGTCGACTTGTGAGATACGAGGGATGACTCGTAAAGGCATATCAGTCTATATTAGTGTGTCAGGGTTGACTCATTATATTCTAGGGGTCGACTCTTGAGATATCCCGAGATTGAAATCTGTTGTCTTTGCCTGTGAGCATTCAAGGATCGATTCAATATGTTTCTAGAGTCGATTCTTCTTATGTAGAGCTTTAAATGGTTAAGTCCCATTCTTCCACATTGAGAGTTATAGAATGATATCTTTTTGGCTTCCTGCAAGCATTCTAGTATACTCCAAGCAACTAATTAGTAAACTTTTTACTCAAATATTTTGTATCATCAAAATCAAACCTTTTGGGTCAACAATCTTTTCCTTTTTAATGATGATAAAACTTTGAGTATCAAAAAAAAATAGAATGAGCAAAAATGACATTCTTTTTGATACTTAATCAATTTATAAAGTTCAATTTTATTCTCAATTGAATAGTGTTTGAGTCGTGTAAAACTACCACACATTTTGTTTTGTATCATAGTTCTCTCCCTTATAAAGTTCAATTTTATTCTCAATTTAATTATGCTTGAGTAGAGTAAAATTTCTTTGAAAACTACCACAAGGTTTGCTTGGCATCATAGTTTTTATCATTGTTCTCCCCCTTATAAAGTTTACTTTTATTCTCAATTGAGTAGTGCTTGAGTTGAGTAAAATTTCTTTGAAAACTACACAAGGTTTGCTTTGTATGCTTTCACAAATTTTGTTTTGTATCATAGTACTCCCTCCTTTGTTGTACATATTGTTTCCGTCTTTTTAGAACTTTAAACTCTTCCCTTTTTGATAAATATTTCTTTTACTTTCATATTCCTTTTTTTTTTTTGCTTTCTATTATTCTTCTTTTCTCCCCCCTTTTGTCATAATCAAAAAGGTAAGTTAAAGAGAGAGGGAGAGGGACATACACATAACATGGATGATTTCATAGCATAAATTCATAAAACTGAAACAATCATACATTAATCCCAAAATACATAAAGCCATGGTATAAAACAGATAGATAATCACAAGGGCAAGATTAAAAAAGAAGTTGAACCAAACTAAGCACAACATAGAGAAAAGACAAAGAAGAATCATTAGTCCTTGTCTGATGAAGGAGAAACATTAAGATGAGTTGGCAAGCTTAACGAGGCACCAGCTTTCCGACTTCTAGTTCAGCTAGAAGGTCTAGTGCAGGATGGGAAGGTCTAGTGGATGAGGAAGGGTGAGATGGTTGATTAGGTTTGACAAAGGTGGTGGCTCTAGCAACTACAGAAGTGGAGATAGTATCAAGTTATCCAAGCAGCCTCCCCATGGCCTGAAGAAGAGACCCAATACCAAAGAAAGCTGAGATGGTCGTGCCGTGCATATCCTCTCTCAGTTGCAAAATACCAGACTTAATCATCCCTTTGAGTTTTCCTTCCTCCATGGCCAACTCATATAGTTGTCTACCGTCATCTATAGTATGGGCCATCCTACTTTTATCTTTTATCTTCCCTTCTAAGGTGGCTATCCTCCAACACAGATTGGCGACAGAGCTCTAAAGAAGTGCCATCTTTGTACTCTGCTATGCAACATGCGAACCATATCAGACAATAAAGCTGCATGAGAATCCTCTGAGCTATCCCCCAACATAGGAATCCTTGCTACCAAGAGAATACCAACAACCTGTTTAGAGATTGTTCTGAGCTAATCGTCATCCAACCTAATTGAAGTACATTGATGGTTGCTTTAGGATGAAATGCCTCAACTAAGTCTCTATCAAATGATTTAAACAAGAATTGCTTAACTACAGTTTGTTGCTGAGCTTCTCCTCCAACTGAATACGGTCCAGCTATGGTCTCTACTCTGCCTTCTTCTTCTTCATCTCTTGGTCCTCCTCTTATTTTCATCCAATAACCATTTTTCTTGCTATAGCCCATGTGATGTAGTTGTAGGTGTCCGAGTAAGTTAGCTCCCAAAATGTGTCACCCTCTAAATTGACATCAAATTGTTTGAATACTTGTACGAGCATCATACCATAGGGCAATCGAGCCTTAGTCCGAGATACCACCTCATGCATTTTTTGAATCATCCCAACTAGGATATTCATAAAAATTTCTCTAATAATGTGGAACATAATGCACAACTCGTGCTCCATAACATACTCAAATCTTCCTAATTTTGGAAAGAAGATCATACTAACCACATGTGATGCAGCAACCTCATCTCCACATTCAATTGATTTTCTTCTATTTTGTCATTTGCTTCAACATCTTCTCTGAATGCATCATAGACTAGCCAGTCGGTTCTCTAATCTATCCATGTAAACTCCATGACTAGGCTTCTGAAGTATGCAGCCAATCATATAGTCATCCAACTCTATTTCTACATTCTTTACTTTAGAAGTTATACTTCCCATCCCAAACTTCAGATAGTGATAAAATTCTTAGACAAGGTCAGGATAGGTCGGTCCTTTGAGTCTACAGAATTATTTCCATCCTTGCTTCTTGATTAGGTCTCCGATTACAAAATCCTCACTTTCTAAGAAATAGAAATCAATGTTTCTCCAGAAAGCCACATTTCTAAAGGTAAAGGGTACCTTGTTTGAGATCCTTAGAGAGGAGGACTGCACAGAAAGTAGTGAAGAGCAAAGACCCATCTACCGTGGGGTTGAAGACATTCCTCTATCACTCCTTTCTCTATGTTTTTCTTCATGATCTTCGGATGGCTTTCTTCTCTAAGGGAGCATCTTATTTGGTGCCATGTGAGAGAGATTGATGCACAGATACTATGGGACCAGGAGAGATCGATGAAATAAAGGGAAGGTGAGAGAGGTTCGAGCATCGGACCAAAGGAGAGAAGGAAAATTTAGGAAAGATGAATTAGAGAAAGGGAAAGGTTGGCTCAGTTTAACACAATTAGGTCTCCAGGTATAGACCTAGAGGGTCGACCTCTTGCTAGCAGAGCGCCAAAAGTCGACCCGTCACTTTATATGAGTCACCTTCTCCATAGCCTACAGAACTTTGAGTTAATTCTAGAGTCGACTCAATGCTTTCTCTTATTCCAAGAGGTCAACTCCTCAAGATCAAGAGTCAACTCCTCAAACTAAGAATCGACATACAAAGGGAAAGAGACAAAACGAAGCAATTTTTCTTTTGACTCAAATAAAAATAGGAATCATACTGAAATAATCAATCAAGAAAATTAATCAGGAGCTTAAAGAAAGAATTTTAACTAAAGGGATTACATATTCCAAGTTCACCCCTAATCAAGCTAAATTTGTCTTCACTAAGTGGTTTAGTAAAGATGTCAGCTAATTATTTTTCAGTGCAAAAAATAATAAGCATCACATCATTATTTTGACATGATCTCTTATGAAGTGATGTCTTATCTCAATGTGTTTAGTTCTTAAGTATTGTATATAATTTTTAGTCAAGTCTATTGAACTTTTGTTGTCATATCTTATCAAAGTTTTATTTAGTTTTATGCCATAATCCTCAAATTATTGCTTAATCCACAAGACTTGAGCACAACAACTTTTGGCTACTATGTATGCAGCCTCAACCATAGACAAAATTACTGAATTTTGTTTCTTACTGAACTAGAAAATTAAGTTAACTCTTAAGAAATTGACAAGTTTCACTAGTATTTTTTCTATCAAATCTACAACCAAAAAATCTGCATCTGAATATCCAATTAGGTTTATTGAAGATTGTTTAGAATACCTTAAGCCTAAGTTTTGTGTTCCATTTAGATATCTTAAAATAATTTTAATAGTTGTTAAGTGTGATTCTTTAGGATTTGCTTGCTATCAAGTACACAAACAAATACTAAATATGATATCAAAGCAGTAAGATATAAAGCTTTAAATCTACATTCTTATCGTACTCATCTTTGTCTAGTTTACAAGAGGGGCTTGTAAGGGTACCAATGTGCTTGTTTTTCTCCATGCCAATTTTTTTCAAAATCTCTCTTGTATACTTGCTTTGGCTAATGGACATCCCTTCTTTAGTTTGCTTAATTTGGAGTCTGAGAAAAAAAATGTGTTCACCCATCGTGCTCATTTCGAACTCTTCCGGCATGAGCTTAGCAAAATCTTGACATAAAGCTTCATTAGTGACACCAAAAATAATATCATAAATATATATCTAAATAATTCAAACATTATTATCTTTCCTATTTATAAAAAGAGTTTAATCTATATTTTCTTTTGAAAACATGCAATCTTTCATACCAAACTCTAGGAGTTTGCTTTAGATCATATAATGCTTTATTTAGTTTGAAAATATGATTTAAAAATTTATGATTTTAAAAAATAGGTGGTTGCTCTACAAAAACTTTCTCTATTTTGTTTTTATTTAGAAAGCATTTTTAACATCCATTTGAAGTAGTTTGAAGTCTATATAGCAAGCAAAAGCAAGTAAAGTCTAATAGTTTCTAATCTAGCAACATGGGCAGAAGTTTCATCAAAATCAATACCTTCTTTTTGATTATAACCTTAAGCAACTAGCTTTATTTCTAATAGCATTTCCATTTTTGTCCACTTTATTTCTATACACCCCTTTTGTTCCAATTACAGGATAATCGTTTGGTCTACCTACAAGCTTCCAAATATTATGTCTTTCAAATTGATTTAATTCTTTTTACATAGTATTTATCCAATTATAATCTTGTTCAGCTTCTTCTATGGTTTTAGGTTCAATTTATAATACAAAAGCTAAGTAATTACATGCATCTCTAATAGAGGATCTAGTTCTTACCCTAAGTGAAGGATTACCAATGAAAAGCGCCTTTGGATGGTTATGAATATACCTCCATTCTCTAGGTAAATCATGTCTATCTGGAGGTTGCTCTTGTTACTGATTTTGCTCTTTGTTGCCCAGAGATGGTCACCCAAGAGGGGGGTGAATTGGGTGTTTTAAAACTTTTTGTCCAATTAAAAATAAAACACACAAATGTATGAGCTAAGGTAAAAATAAAGGTATGAAAACAGACAATCGCAAACACAAGATTTTATAGTGGTTCGGAGCTTCCACTGCTCCTACATCCACTCCCCAAAGCACCTTTGAGAATTTCCACTATAATTCAAGATTACAGTCCGGTAGTTTTGCGAGTGCACTACCCAACTCGTTGTTTTACACCGGGCTAACAACGAACCCTACAACCCCCAATTTCACCTAGGCTTGGGACGTCTTTTCCTTGTTCCAAGTCCCTTGACTGGAACAAGCACAATAACCAAAGGTTTTACAAAAGATTTGAAAGCTCTAAATAAGCAGATAAAACAGTGAGAAATAACAAAACCCGGAAGAACCCTTTTAGCCGTTGGAAGCGTGGGAAATGGTAGTTCTTCCGATGTGGATCGCGTTGTCTTGAATGTGAGCTTTGAATGCCGATCGGAAGAGAGTAGTTGAGCTCGAAATCAGTTGGGAAGCTTGAAAGCACTTGATTTCTTCACTTGAATGCACTAACTCCCTTGAACCTTTTTCTCTTACTTCTCTCTTGAATGATCTTGTGTTGGGTTGGTGAGAAGTTGTTGGAAGGCACTTAAGAGCTCCCTTTTATAGCCCAAAAAGCAAATATAGCCGTTAGACACAAAGAAAGAAACATTTGAAACAAACCTGCAAAAAGGTGTCAGTCGCGTCCTAGGCGCTCCGGAGACGTCTCCGCTTCAACGCGAGACGTCTCGGCTGTAAGATTTTTCTTTTGACGTTGTTTGGGGTCGACTCGGCGCTTTACGGAGACAACTCTGATGATGAACCGTTTGAATGCTTGTTTTTCTATTTTTCTGAGAGGGTTGCCTCGGCACTTTACGGGGACGTCTCGGGATGTTTGCACTTTTTGCATGGGGACGACTCCGCTGCCTCGGGGACGACTCCGCTGTTTTATCTTCGAAAAACAAGTCCTCTGGAATTCTCTGAGAGAGTCGACTCCGCTTTTTCAGGAGACGTCTCCGCTGTTTTATCATCAAAAAAGACATCCTCTGGAATACCCTGAGAGAGTCGACTCTGCTACCTTGGGGACGACTCCAGAAGTCTGCTTTTTACTCGTGGGGACGACTCCGCGTCCTGTGGAGACGACTCGCACGCATCCCTTGAAATCGGCCTTTCTGCCGCCTCTGAGAGAGTCGACTCTGCCTCTGAGAGAGTCGACTCCGACCCTGCGAGACGCCTCGCCAGGTGCCGGGGACGTCTCCAGACGTGCCAGTTCTTCCTGTTTGTGCCAGAGACGTCTCTGAGACAACCCGGAGACGTCTCGGCTGTCCCTGATCTATTTTTTTCAACTCAAAAATTCTTCAATAAATCCTTAAAAATTATGGAAACTTGCCTAGACATTTCTTAACAATATTGTTAATTAATCACCTAAAATTCTCAAATAAATTGTTAAGATAAATGGAATTATACTCTAGTATTTTGTATTCATCAAAATCCATTAGGGGGTCAACAATCTCCCCCTTTTTGATGATGACAAAACACTGAGTATATGCAAAATTCAAAATTCAAAATTTGATCAGATGTACAAGTATAATATTTTGATTTGAGCTAGATACAGTGTGCATAATTCAAAATAGTCAACTTTCAGTTCCATCCTTATGCATAAGATTGATCTTAATAGCTCTTAAGCAATTTTAGCATATCAACTGAATTTGAATCAAGTTAAAATTTAAATTAATGAAATATTGATGCTAAAGACAATTGAAGGCTAAGTTCTTTTTGACTCTCCCTTTCTTTTCCAGAAGGACAATTATCTTAAGGCCAATATTCTTCAATTATATCTTTTTCTAATTCAATTTTTTTAAGTATGAGTGTAAATTTTGCATTCCATATTTAGGTTCTACTCCATATACTCCATATACATATATCGACTCAATACACTCCATAAATTTTGCATTCCAATATATCCAATATCCATATTGGTTCTACTCCCCCTTTTTGTCATCAACAATGAAGGGGACAAATTATCCTTAGGTATTTAAAACTCAATTCCTAGTAGAATTCAGCATATTACCATGAACCACTCAAGGATATTCAAGTTATTTTTATTAAAGAATTCAGCATTCATTTCACTCCCCCTTTGTTTTGGAATTCATTTCAGACTCCTCTTTTTGTTTAAAATAGTTATCACAAGATGTGCTCCCCCTGTTTTATATGCATTGATAAATTGTGTCAAATTTGAACACTTAAGGTATGTTATGAGATTTTTATGGCACAACACAGAATCACATACACAAAGTTTGATTCCACAGGATTTGAAACAAACATTTGAAGGCATTTCAAAAGAGATTGTATGTCATTCATATGTCATTGCAATCATTTGAAGGCATTACAAGGTTAAAAAAAAAGGAAATCATTACAAGTATTGATTCCTAATACAAAAGAAGTGTCAAAATGAGCCTAGGGTTTTACAAAGATAGATGAACCCTAGATGTCTACAAAATGTCCCTCATCGGCGACGTTGCTCATAAGCCCTAGCAGCTGCATCTATAAATGTATTAATTGAGTCCAGTAGAGTTTTGAACTGCTCTCCTTGAGATTGATGGAAGGCTGCCACTAGTGCTTCAAATTCAATGCTTGCCCTTTCAATTCTTCCTCTAAGTTGGGCAACCACAGTGCCCACATTGCCTCCAGGGCTTGTCAATTCTTGAAGGCTTTTTGATATGCTCTTCAAGTCATCCTGTAGCTCAATTGATCTGAAGGATTGGGTGGCACTCACATGAACTAGTTCTGTCGCTGTAGCTTCTATCTGGGCTCTAATTTCCTTCAACTCTTGTAGAAGCCCTTCATGTGAGGTTCTGATGGGGGCCAACTCAGCAGAAATCATCGATCTCATCTCCTCCCTCATCTGCTGGCATATTACAGATGCTAAAGTGCGCATCTGTTCTTCTGATAGGGAGAAGGGCCCACTGACTGGAGGAGGAGGAGGCACAAATGTGGAAGGTCCAGCTGAGCTGGAGGGAACATCAGGGAAGGCCATGTGGCTATGTGGAGGAGAGTGGTGGTCAGGCTCCTGATGTGGGATCTCGGGCTCTAAGGTTTGAGATTTTCTTTTTGGTACCTTGACCCAAGACCCATCTACCTTGTGAAACTCCATTCTACGCATTGTGCTTTCATTATTGTAGTCGGTGTTTCTCAAGGGTTTTGCAGGCTCATTTTCTGGAATTTGAACCTTGAAATGTTTGAATACTAGGGTAAAGATCATCCCATAGGGTATGCTAAACCTAGAATACCTATGACATATAGAAATGTAGTTCAGCATAAGTCTAGGGAGATTTAGGGGAATCCCTAGTAGGATGTGGTGCATGATGACTAAATCTCGCTCCGAAACAAAATCGAAGCGACCGGTTTTTGGAAACAAGACCCGGTTGACAATACTCAAAAGTAGTCTCATCTCGGCATTTAGGTCTTGTGAGTTAACCACATCAAGAGGGCCGCAGTCCTCTCGTCCTAAAACTAGGTTTAGGGCTATTTCCCTTTGGGGATGTGAGGTCGGAGCCTCACCGTCTTTAGGGATTTGTAATACACTAGATAGGGTATCCTCATTGATCTCTATCAATGTCCCTCGGACATAGGCAGTGTACCCCGAGTCCCCTAAGGCCATATTACTAAACATCTCTCTAACTAGACCGGGGTAGGTTGATGTGTTGAGAGTATAAAGATATTCCCAACCTTGGGCACGGAGTCTCTCTCCAATAGAGAACCCCTCACTTTCTAAAAAATGGAAATCTATAAACCTACCCGTGGTTACTGTGCGATTCGCACAGGAAATGGTCGTGGTTGGCGGAGCAACCGGAGGAGACGGTGCGGAAGGTTCTTCCCTCCATTCCTCGGCGTCGGTCGCTACCCTAGGACGCCTCCCACTTGTTCTCCTAGCTCTTTTAGGTGCCATGGCTCGAAAATCCTAGGGAAATGGGGAGTTTTGGTTTGGTTTGAGGTGGAGAGAAAAATGGAGGCTAGGGTTTTGTATTTTGTTGGGGACGAAAGAGATAGCTCGGGTCGGCTCGAGTTGTTTCGACCTATTTTAAAAAACCCTCGTTCGGTCCCCGAGACGTCTCCGCGACTAACGCGAGACGTCTCGCCGGGGGGACGTCTCTCCGATTTGCCAGAGACGTCTCCGGCACTGAAAAATTTCAGACTGAATTCTATCTTTTTCCAATTTATTTTATTTAACCACACTAATCAACATGATTTCTTTTGGTGAATATAGAGTGAGTTTGTTTGTGATCCTTCCCTTTAATAATATACCCTATAAAAGTTTGATAATGATTTTTGAATTATTAATATTGAAATGAGGAATGTTTGACCAAATTTCGAATACCTATAAAATAGGCTCTGAAAATATCTCCATGAAGAGTCCAAGGGAGGGTAACCATCCTCCGGAAAGTCAAACAGTTCGTCATTTAACTTAGATAGATTCATGCTTTCACTTAATAGATACTAGGTTTGCTATTTGTGACTTTGAGGTGGATTATTAGTTTGAGTAGCAAAGCATTGCAATACAAGTTCAATTTATTTGCTAGGATCATACAAGCTCAAAGCATTCCTTAAATAGTTGAATCTATCTTTACAAAGGGGCTTTGTAAAGATATCGGCCAATTGATTTTTAGTACATACATACTCAATCATCACATCATTTTTCAGCACATGATCCCTAATAAAGTGATGCCTAATCTCTATATATTTTGATTTTGAGTGTTGGACAGAATTTTTTGTTAAATTAATTGCGCTTGTATTATCACATCTAATTGGTATATTGTCCATTTTGATACCGAAGTCTTCAAGTTGTTGCTTAATCCATAGAACTTGGGCACAACAGCTTCCAGCTGCAATGTACTCAGCCTCAGCTGTGGACAAGGCAACTGAATTCTATTTCTTGCTAAACCAAGAAACCAAATTAGCACCCAAGAATTGACATCTGCCACTTGTGCTTTTTCTGTCGAGTTTGCACCCGGCAAAATCAGCATCGGAATAAGCAATTAAATTTATGTCAGATTGTTTAGAATACCATAAGCCTACATTAGATGTCCCTACTAGATATCTAAAAATTCTTTTAACAGCTTGCAAGTGTGATTCCTTAGGACATGCTTGGTATCTAGCACACATACAAATACAGAATAATATGTCTGGTCTACTAGCAGTAAGGTAAAGTAAAGAGCCTATCATACCTCTGTACAATTTGCAGTCTATACTTTTACCTTTTTCATCTTTGTCAAGCTTGCAACTTGAGCCCATGGGTGTGCTGATTTCCTTTGCATCCTTCATCTTGAATTTTTCCAACATTTCCTTGATATATTTGGACTGACTGATGAAGATGCCTTCCTTTGATTGTTTTATTTGTAGCCCAAGGAAGAAGTTGAGCTCACCCATCATGCTCATTTCAAATTCTCCCTGCATAAGCTTGGCAAACTCTTGACAAAGACTATCATTAGTAGCACCAAAAATTATATCATCCACATAAATTTGTACAAGCAATAAGTCATTTCCTTTTCTTTTAATGAAGAGGGTTTTGTCTACATTTCCTCTCTTAAATTTATTTTCAATTAGAAAATTACTTAATCTTTCATACCATGCCCTAGGGGCTTGCTTCAGTCCATACAATGCTTTATGTAATTTATAAACATAATCTGGATGTAAGTGGTTTTTCAAAACCTGGAGGTTGTCCTACATAAACTTTCTCCATTATATAACCATTTAAAAATGCACTTTTTACATCCATTTGATAGAGTTTAAAATTCATGAAGCAAGCATATGCCAAAAGTAGCCTAATAGCCTCTAACCTAGCAACAGGAGCAAAAGTTTCATCAAAATCTATTCCTTCCTCCTGATTATAGCCTTTGGCAACTAGTCTAGCTTTGTTTCTTATAACTATTCCATCTTCATCTAGTTTATTTCTATACACCCACTTGGTGCCTATGATTGAAATATTAGGGGGTCTTTTCATTAGAGTCCAAACTTGATTTCTTTCAAATTGAGTTAATTCCTCTTGCATAGCATTTATCCAATTTTCATTCTTTTTGGCTTCCTCTAGTGACTTAGGCTCTATTTGTGAAACGAAAGCAAGATAATTACTAGTATTTCTTAGAGAGGATCTTGTCCTTACCCCTTGTGAGGGATCACCAAGGATTAAATCCCTTGGATGACCATGTGCATACCTCCATTCCTTCGGAAGATCTTGATTTCTTGCTTGAGGTTGATCTTCTTCATCTTGCTGAATTGTATCTTTCTTGACTTCATCTTCAAGTTGTTTGTCTGTATGGAGAACTCCTTCATTCTGTCTTCAAGTATACCTGCATCACTATCTTCTTCTTTTCTAGAAGAATCTCCATTAGCTTCATCAAAAACAACATGAATGGATTCTTCAACAACGAGAGTTCTCTTGTTGAAGACCCTGTATGCTCTACTAGATGAGGAATAACCTAAGAAGATCCCCTCATCTGATTTAGCACTAAATTTACTTAGATTGTCCTTTCCATTATTTAAAATAAAACACCGACAACCGAAAACATGAAAGTAACATATATTTGGCTTCTTATTATTCAGCAACTCATAAGGTGTTTTCTTTAAAATTGATCTGACTAATGCACGGTTTAAAATGTGACATGTAGTATTTATTGCTTCAGCCCAAAAATATTTTGGTAGATCCGATTCGCACAGCATGGTACGAGCCATATCTGCTAGTGTGCGATTCTTCCTTTCTACCACCCCATTTTGTTGGGGTGTCCTAGGGGCCGAGAAATTGTGATTGATACCATTTTCGTCACAAAATTTTTCAAAGTGTTGATTTTCAAACTCGGTACCATGATCACTCCTAATTGCTTTTAGTTTGAGATTGAGTTCATTCGAAACCCTATTATGAAACTTGATAAAAGCGGGAAAGGACTCATCATTATGTGCAAGAAATGAAACCCATGTAAAACGTGAAAAATCATCAACAATTACAAGACCAAATTTCTTACCCCCTAGACTAGCAGTTCTAGTGGGTCCAAACAAATCCATGTAAATTAGTTCTAAGGGTTTTCATGTTGAGACTATGTTCTTAGACTTGAAAGAACTTCTTGTTTGTTTCCCTAATTGACATGCAGCACAAATTTTGTTCTTTTCAAAGTCTATTTTTGGTAGTCCTTTGACTAGATCTTTTGTAATTAATTTAGAGATTAAATCCATGCTAGCATGCCCTAACCTACGATGCCATAACCAACTAGTCTCATTGACTTTGGAATCCATGGCTACAAGACATTGGCCATCCTTCATGGTGAGATCATCAAGATCTACCATGTAAACATTTCCATGCCTATGTCCTGTGAGTATGATCTCATTGTCAATTAGACTACTAATTATGCATAGTGATGATTCAAATGACACTTTAAATCCCTTGTCACAAAATTGACTTATACTTAATAAATTATGTTTTAGTCCATTAACTAACAATACATTGTCAATAAAAGAGGAGGGTGATATGGAGATTTTACCAACACCAACGATTTGACCTTTAGCATTATCTCCAAATGTGACTACTCCTCCTTCTTTTGATTTCAAGGTGACGAAGAGACTCTTGTCACCGGTCATATGCCTTGAGCAACCACTATCAAGATACCACATTCTTTTTCTATTTCCGGCTGCAAGGCATACCTGCAAAATAATCAAGTGATGCTCTTAGGTACCCAAGTCTTCTTGGGTCCTTCTTGGTTAGTATAGTTGGTTCCCTTAGGCACCCACACTTTAGTTATGTTTTTACCTCTTACAAATGTACTCTTGTTAGTTTGAATCTTTCTTTGAATGCAAGAGTAGGCTTTATGTCCACTTTTTCCACAATGAAAGCATGTAGGTTTTTCAGATTTGACATATTTTGCTTTCACAAAGAAATTCTTTAGATACTTTTGTTGTTTGCTAGTTTTATATCCTAGACCGGCTTTATTAAAAACAGCTCTTTGATTGGATAGAATAAGATTTAATTTTTCAGAGCTATGTGTAAATTTTTCAACAATTGGTTTGTACTTATGTACCTCATTCTTGAGATCCACATTTTCTTTAACTAATTCTTCCTTATCCTTTTTAAGGAGTTCAACATTTTGCGCAAGTAAGGTATTACTATTGAGTAGGAATTTAACTTTTAGATTTAATTCCTTAATTTGTGTTTTTGCGGTTTCATTTTCAATACTAAGTTTTGAATTTTTATTTTCTAGGTCAATGGTATTAACATTTTTGAAGCTCTCCTTCTCAATCAATAGGTTTTCAATATCATCCTTTAGTTTTTGATTGGAGGCTTTTAATTCTTTATTCTTTGCTCCTAACATACTACAATCACTCATGAGTTCTTGAAAAGCTTCATATAATTCTTCTAAAGTAAAATTTGTAGTTGAGCTATGACTTACCTCATCGTCTTCGAATGCCATGAAGCACAAATTGGCGGTCTCTTCCTTCTCTTCCTCGGAGGATGATGTGTCACTATCATCCCATGTTGCTTTCAATGCCTTCTTCTTCTTCTTTCCAAAATGCTTCTTCTGTTGAGGGCATTCGGAACGGATGTGTCCCGGTCTCTTGCAATCATAACAAATGATTGGGTCTCTTTCCTTATCTTTTTTCTTTTCCCAATCATTTCTCCCTCCAAACTTCTTTCTTGGGAAGGGTTTCTTTCTTCTCATGAATTTCTTAAATTTCCTTACTATTAAACCCAAGTCCTCATCTTCGCTTTCTTCTTCACTCTCACTACTTTCTTCTTCACACACACTCGAAGTAGCCTTGAGTGCGATTGTCTTCTTCTTTGGCAACTCTTCTTCATGTTGCTTCATTGTGAGCTCATGCGTCATCAATGAGCCCAATAGTTGTTCAAGTCCCAATGTGTTGAGGTCTTTAGCTTCCACGATCGCCGTGACCTTCGTTTCCCATACTTTTGGCAAGGACCTGAGAATTTTACTCACAAGTTCTAGGTTAGTGTAGGATTTGCCCAAATTCTTTAGACCATTTATTATATCGGTGAAGCGTGTGAACATGCATGAGATGGTTTCGTTGGGTTCCATCTTAAATAACTCATACTTGTGAACTAGAATGTTCACTTTAGATTCTTTGACTTGATTTGTACCCTCGTGGATAACTTCAAGCCTATCCCATATTTTCTTAGCGGAACTACATGTGGAGACTCTATTAAATTCATTCACATCTAGAGCACAAAATAATGAGTTCATGGCTCTAGCATTGAGTTGAACCATCCTGTTATCATTCTCATCCCAATCCTCCTCAGGTTTGGGAATTTGAATGTCATTAACCATGTGAGATGGTTCGTGTGGTCCCTTGATTATGACCCTCCACAAGGCATAATCTTGTGCTTGAATAAAGATCTTCATTCTAGTCTTCCAATAGGTATAATTCGTCCCATTGAAGAGTGGAGGTCTATTGGTTGCCTGCCCCTCAGCAGGAACATTGTTGAAGGGTGTTGCCATCTAGATCTTTGGCCAAGACGGTTAGGTCTTCAAGAAATACACAGAGCACCTGCTCTGATACCACTTGTTGCCCAGAGATGGTCACCCAAGAGGGGGGTGAATTGGGTGTTTTAAAATTTTTTGTCCAATTAAAAATAAAACACACAAATGTATGAGCTAAGGTAAAAATAGAGGTATGAAAACAGACAATCGCAAACACAAGGTTTTATAGTGGTTCGGAGCTTCCACTGCTCCTACATCCACTCCCCAAAGCACCTTTGGGAATTTTCACTATAATCCAAGATTACAGTCCGGTAGTTTTGCGAGTGCACTACCCAACTCGTTGTTTTACACCGGGCTAACAATGAACCCTACAACCCCCAATTTCACCTAGGCTTGGGATGCCTTTCCCTTGTTCCAAGTCCCTTGACTGGAACAAGCACAATAACCAAAGGTTTTACAAAAGATTTGAAAGCTCTAAATAAGCAGATAAAACAGTGAGAAATAACAAAACCCGGAAGAACCCTTTTAGCCGTTGGAAGCGTAGGAAATGGTGGTTCTTCCGATGTGGATCGCGTTGTCTTGAATGTGAGCTTTGAATGCCGATCGGGAGAGAGTAGTTGAGCTCGAAATCAGTTGGGAAGCTTGAAAGCACTTGATTTCTTCACTTGAATGCACTAACTCCCTTGAACCTTTTTCTCTTACTTCTCTCTTGAATGATCTTGTGTTGGTTGGTGAGAAGTTGTTGGAAGGCACTTAAGAGCTCCCTTTTTATAGCCCAAAAAGTAAATATAGCCGTTAGACACAAAGAAAGAAACGTTTGAAATTCAAACAAACCTACAAAAAGGTGTCAGTCGCGTCCCAGGCGCTCCGGAGACGTCTCCGCTTCAACGCGAGACGTCTCGGCTGTAAGATTTTTCTTTTGACGTTGTTTGGGGTCGACTCGGCGCTTTACGGGGACGACTCTGATGATGAACCGTTTGAATGCTTGTTTTTCTATTTTTCTGAGAGGGTCGCCTCGGCACTTTACGGGGACGTCTCGGGATGTTTGCACTTTTTGCATGGGGACGACTCCGCTGCCTCGGGGACGACTCCGCTGTTTTATCTTCGAAAAACAAGTCCTCTGGAATTCTCTGAGAGAGTCGACTCTGCTTTTTCAGGGGACGTCTCCGCTGTTTTATCATCGAAAAAGACATCCTCTGGAATACCCTAAGAGAGTCGACTCTGCTACCTCAGAGACGACTCCAGAAGTCTGCTTTTTACTCGCAGGGACGACTCCGCGTCCTGTGGAGACGACTCGCACGCATCCCTTGAAATCGGCCTTTCTGCCGCCTCTGAGAGAGTCGACTCCGCCTCTGAGAGAGTCGACTCCGACCCTGCGAGACGCCTCGCCAGGTGCCGGGGACGTCTCCAGACGTGCCAGTTCTTCCTGTTTGTGCCAGAGACGTCTCTGAGACAACCCGGAGACGTCTCGGCTATCCCTGATCTATTTTCTTCAACTCAAAAATTCTTCAATAAATCCTTAAAAATTATGGGAACTTGCCTAGACATTTCTTAACAATATTGTTAATTAATCACCTGAAATTTTCAAATAAATTGTTAAGATAAATGGAATTATACTCTAGTGTTTTGTATTCATCAAAATCCATTAGGGGGTCAACACTCTTCTTACTTATCTCCATTTCCATTTTCATCCTTTTCTTCAGGGTCCATTACATCTTATACAGATGTCTCTCTCAAAGAGAGGTCCTTCATTTCCTTGTTCAAGTGATTTTGTATTATCATCAAAAACTTCTTTCTTTCTTGATTGAAGATCATTAGTCTCATCAAATACAATATGTATAGACTCTTCTACTATTAAAGTTCTTTTGTTGAATACTCTATATGCCTTGCTAGATGATGAATATCTAAGAAAGTTGGCTTCATCAAAGTTGGCATCAAATTTTTCTAGCTTATCTTTATCATTATTGAGAGCAAAATATTTGTAATCGAAAATATAAAAATGCCCAATGATAGGTTATCTATCTTTTCAAAGTTCAAAAGGTATTTTCTTTAATATTAATTTAATTGAAACTTGAGTTAGAATATAACATAATGTGTTAATTGCCTCAGCCCAAAAATATCTTAGAAGATGGCTTTCATGCAGTATGGTTTTAGCCATTTCTTTAAGAGTTCTATTTTTTTTACCATCCCATTTTGTTGAGGTATCCTAGGTGCAGAGAAATTATGCTCAACGCCATTTTTATTATAAAAATTTTCAAAATTTTGATTTTTAAATTCGGTTCGTGGTCACTTCTGATTTTAAGAACTTATAAAGCCTTTTTCATTTGAAATTCTTTTGTATAGTTTTGAAAATATAGAAAATACTTTATCTTTGTATTCTAGGAATAAAACCTATGTAAACCTTGAGAAATCATCGATGATAACAAATCCAAAGGATTTGCCATCTAGAATTGTAGTTCTAAATGGCCCAAATAAATTTATATGCGGAAGTTCTAATGGCCTAAAAGTTGAAACCATATTTTTGGCTTTAAAAGAGACTCTAGTCTATTTTTCTAATTGGCAAGCATCACAAACTTTGTTTTTCAAAAGTCAATTTAGTTAAACCTACAACAGGTTCTTTTCTAGCCAATTTTGAAATAATATCTATACTGTCATGAACTAACCTATGATGCCATAACTAACTAGCCTCAGTGATTTTGGCATTCACTGCAACAAAGCATTGCATATTTTTTATGGATAAATGGTCTAAATTAACCATGTATATATTTCTATGCCTATGCCCAGTGAATTTTATGCCATCCTCATTGAGACTAGAAACAATGCATATAGAGGATTCAAACACTACTTTAATATCCTTATCACACAGTTGACTGTTACTAAGTAAATTATGTTTAAGACTATCAACTAATAACACTTTTTCATAAAGGTAGAAGGAGTGATACCAATGTTACCAATTTCAATGATCTTCTCTTTGCCATTGTCGCCAAAGGTAACCACCCCTTCTTCCTTTCTCTTAAAAAAAATGAATTGCAATTTATCCTCTATCATATTTCTAGAGCATCCATTATCCAAGTACCATCTTCTATTTGATCCACGGGCTGCTAGACACACCTGCATCACAGAAATCAAGTTTTCGACTTAAGTATCAAGCTTTTTTGGGTCATTGAAGGTTAGCTATTATGGTCCTTTTTGGAACCCATATCTTCTAAATTATCACTTTACTTATTTTTATAATATGTTGTATTACTTGACGATTTAACAAACATATTTTGAAATAATTTTTATTTTTCCAAAGAATTATAGCCAAGTTCTACCTTGTCATAAATAGCTTGTTGGCTATCTAAGATCATATTCAACTTTTTAAAACTCAGTGTAAATTTATCTACAATTGGTTTTAGTATATCTACTTTTTTTCTTATATTATGATTTTCTTCTACTAAAGATAGTTTTACTTTTGATATTCATCTTTTTCATTTGTCAGATGTTGATTTTTTATTTTTAATTCTTTATTCCTCTGACCTAGCTTCTTGAATTCATCTAGTAACTCATTAAAAGCTTTTTGAAGCTCATCAAAAGTAAAATCACTAATATATTCAGAGTTTATCTCATTCTTATGAACCAAGAAGCAAAGATTCGCTATTTCTTAAGTGTCCTTCTCTGAACTTGACTCATCATTGTTGCTCCAACCATGGCCTTCTTCCTTGGCTTCTTGTAGGCTTTTTTAAGTAGTGGGCAGTCTACTATGAAGCGGCCTAGTTTCTTACACTCATAGTGGACGAGTGGCTGCTCCATTTTCTTTCTTTGTTTGGCTCCTCCTTACCCAATGGTCTTTTTCTCATTCTTTATCTTCTCTTTTTCACGAACCGTCTAAACTTTCTTATAATTAAGGTCATCTCCTTATCATCTTTAGCATCTTTAGAATCCTCACTTTCCTCTTCTTTATGAGTTACTGACTTTAGGGCAATGGTCTTCCTCCTTTTTGATTCTTCTTATTCCTTGTGTTGCTTCATAGTCAGCTCATGTCATTAGTGACCCAAGCAGCTCCTCTAATGGCAAGGTGTTGAGATCTTTGGCTTCTTGAATTGCAGTCACCTTGGCTTTCCATGTTTTTGGTAGTGACTTGAGAATCTTTTTCACCAAATCACTATTAGTATAAGCTTTGCCAAAACTTTTAAGATCATTTACAATATCAGTAAAGTGAGTAAACATTTCAGTAACATATTCATTTGATTCCATTTTAAATAGTTCATATATATGTACAAGCATATTAATTTTAGATTCTTTAACTTGGTTAGTGCCTTTATTTGTTACCTCCAGTCTATCCCAAATCTCCTAGATAGAATTATAAGTTGAGATATGATTAAATTCACTAGCATCTAGAAAGTAATATATAACATTCATGGCTTTCAAATTTAGCTGAGCCATTTTCTTATCATACTCATTCCATTCTCCTTTGGGCTTGGAAGAGACACACCATTAAAGACTTAAGTGGGTGTGTGAGGACCATTAATTATGACACTCCACATACCATAATCTAGTGCTTGTATAAGATGCACATGCATGCATTTCAATATGTGTAGTTTGTGCCATTGAAAATAGGAGGTTTATTTTTGGACTGTCCCTCGGCAAGAGTAGTTCTAGTTGGGGCTGCTATAGATTTTTAACTCTTGACTATTAGATCAACGAGAAATAGAGTACCAAATCTCTGATACCATTTATTGCTCAGCTAAGCAGCCTAAGAGGGGCAGTGAATTGGGTTTTTTAAAAACTTTAAACAAAATGCAGCAAAATAAAACTTGATACATGTGTGTGATTTGCAATTGATAATGAGTTGTAAGTAAATATGCAGGAGTTCAAAAAATATATATCAAGCACCACGAACACAATAAATTTATAGTAGTTCGGTGCCAACTCTACACCTACATCTACTCTCCAAGACATCCTTCTTGAAAATTTCTACTATAATCTTTCCAAGATTATAGTCCGATTGTTTTGACCGAGCTCACAATCAACTCAGTTGATTTTCACTGAAAATCAACCAAAACCACTCTTGAGCCTCTTTTTGACTTAATACAATCTAATTCAAGGTTTGGATGGACCTTTTCTAGGTTTCAATTTCTAAAACTTGTCACAACATAGTATGTAAAAAATATGTGATAAAAATAAATTATAGCTTCTTAAAGACAAATACATAAAGAATAAGTGGAGCTTTGAATCAATTGGTTGGCCTTGAATGAACTTGAATGCCTTTCACGAACTTATCTCAATAGTGGAGGATGTGATCTTTTAGCTCTCAATCAAGGTACCTCAATATATTCTTCCTTTTTGCTTTATCTCCTTTTCTTTTTCCTTGATCCTCAATCACTTGTCTTATCTTCTTCTTTGGTGTTCCCATGTATTTATACCATCAAGAGGTAGTTGGAAGACATTTCTAGATATTAGACAGGCCGGAAAAACCATTGTGAAGCAAAAAATAGCCGTTCTAATTTATAAAAAAATTAGTCATTACTATTGTCAGCCGCAGATTGGTCGACTCGACTTCTTTAGGGGTCGACTCATGATTTTTAGGAGTCAACTTGAAATAGTTCTTATTTTTACTGTACTTTATCTTTCGCCTATGGCCATTGTAGGATCAACTCTTTTAGTTTAGGGGTCGAATAGTCTATTGACAGAGGTTGACTCATTATCTTCATGGGTCGACTCGCTAACATTTTAAAGGGTCAACTTGTTTGCTTTTGGATTCGACTCTTGTCCAACAGGAGCTGGCTCATAATCTTTGAAGGGTCGACTTGCCAATAAACTAAATTTTACTATTCTCTGTCTTTTATCTGTGGCCATTTAGGGGTTGACTGGTTTGCTTTTGGGGTTGACTATTGTCTAATAGGAAACGGCTTGTGATCTTTATTAGTTGACTAGCCAACATGCTAATTTTGATTGCTTTTTGTCTGTCTTCTGAGACTGTTCTAAGGTTGACTCATAAGATATGGGCGTCAACTCATAAAAGCGTATCAGTCTATATTAGTGTGTCGGGGTTGACTCATTATATTTCAAGGGTCGATTCTTGAGATCGTCCAAGATTGAAATCTGTTGTCTTTGCCTATGAGCATTCAAGGGTCAATTCAATATGTTCTGGAGTCGATTCTTCTTGTATGAAGTTTTAAATAGTTACATTATATTCTTTGTTGGGGTATGTGGAGACCATTGGTGATGAAGAGATTGAAGGAGAATCAATTCTACATAATTCTGTCTGGCGGACTGTCGGAGTCGACTCGAGCTACAGTCGAGTCGACTCGGGAACAGTCGAGTCGACTCGGAAACAGTCGAGTCGACCCGGGAGGAGAAAGACCAGAAGACCGAGAAAACCATGTTTCTATCTGGACTGTCAGAGTCGACTCGAGCTACAGTCGAGTCGACTCGAAGCATCGTCGAGTCAACTCGAGCTACAGTCGAGTCGACCCTAGATCGTGCCAGTTTTGTCCAGACGTACCAGAGTCGACTCGAACCACAGCCGAGTCGACTCGGGCTCGCGGAAAATCGTACGGACGATTTTCTTTTGGTGTTTTTTGGTAGCGTTTCGACGGCTATGATCATCTGAAGGTCTTGAGACTATATATAGGACTCATGAGAGCCCTAGGAGTAGAGATATTCAAGGATATTTTGAGAGAGACTCTTGTTTTGTGCGGCTAGGGTTCTAGAGAAGAAGAGGATTGGGATCCTACTTCTTGTGCAAAGAGAATTCTGTGTGAATCTCTTGTAGAGCGATTGCGTGTGATCGTTCGGGTGTGTGCTATCTCTGTAATCTGTTCATCCTAACTGAGATTTGGAGCGGTGGAGGACGTAGGCTACTTGTAGCCGAACTTGGTTACATCTTTGTGTTTGCTTTGCTATTTTCTTCCTATTTCTTCTTCCTTTGGTTTGATAATCCGCTGCGGTGCTCAAGTGTTTTACCCTATTGATACCACGGGGTAATCTTTTGCCCTTCGTAGCGGAAGCGAAGCGGTGATCCTTGAGTCCGGTGTCGAGGGAGCGAGAGAGTGCTTATCCGTTTGCTTCTCTCTTTGCTTGTCCGACGTTGGTGGTTGTACCGGTGTGAGTGGGTTCCGGTGCAGGGCGTCGCCAACAAGTGGTATCAGAGCTATTGGTATTCTGCAATGGCGGATGAAGGGAAGTTGCGAATTGAGAAGTTCAATGGCACGAACTTCGGATTTTGGAAGATGCAAATAGAGGATTATCTTTACCAGAAGGATCTCTATTTACCTCTTGGAGGTAGAGCGAAGAAACCAGAGAAGATGTCCGATGAAGACTGGGAGGTCCTCGATCGGAAGACGCTCGGCACCATAAGATTGTCACTTGCATCCCAAGTGGCATTCAACATCAAAAACGAGAAGACGACGATGGAGTTGATGGCAACATTGTCGTGGATGTACGAGAAACCCTCAGCATCAAACAAGGTATTTCTCATGAAGAGGTTGTTTAATCTTCGTATGAAAAATGGCGGCAGCGTAGCAGCATACCTCAACGAGTTCAATGGACTCATGGCCCAGTTGGAGTCAGTGGAGATTAGTTTTGACGATGAGATTCGGGCATTGCTAATCCTCTTCGGATTGCCTGATAGCTGGGAGGGCCTGGTGATGGCGGTGAGCAACTCTTCGGCGACGGAGAAGTTGATCTTTGATGACGTTGTGGGAGTGCTTCTGAGTGAAGAAGCAAGAAGGAAATCTTCTGGAGCTACGGAGTCGTCTGGAAGTGCACTAAACATCTCTAACCGGGGAAGACAAAAGAAGGACGGTCGATTTCGAAGCGACTCGAAGTCGAGATCCAGCAGGTCTCGAGCACCTCAGAACAAGGGAGCGAAGTGCTGGAACTGCGGGAAGATGGGGCACTTTAGGAGGGACTGCAAATCTCCTAAAGGAAAGCAAGGCGACCACACCGAAGGAGTCAGCAAGGATCTAGCAAATCTTGCTGAAAATGGTGACATGGATGCCCTCGTTCTATCTTTATCTACCGGTGACGAGTCTTGGGTGATAGACTCGGGCGCGTCTTTCCATGCTACATCCCAACGAAAGCTTCTTGGAGGATATGAGAAGGGAGACTTCGGCAAAGTCTACTTAGGGGATGGAGAGCCTTGCACCATACAAGGAAGGGGAAGCGCGGAAGTGAAGTTGATTTCTGGATCTTCACTTGAGCTTGAGGACGTACGGCACGTGCCTCAACTGCAGAGGAATCTGATTTCTGTTGGACAGTTGGCGAGCCAGGGGTACAAGACTATTTTTACAGCTGATCAGTGGAAGATATCCAGGAGTTCGTTGATGGTGGCTAGTGGCAAGAAGGTTGGGACACTTTATATCGCCAACGGCACGGAGAACTCTATTGGAGTTGCTGCAGCAGATGTGGATGCCAAGTTATGGCATTGCAGACTTGGGCACATGAGTTATCAGGGACTGGAGGTGATGCACCAGTTGGGAAAGCTGCAGGGTCTCAGGAGTGTTGAGATGGACTTCTGTGAGGATTGTATTCTCGGAAAGCAGAAGCGTGTTTCATTCAACAAAGAAGGTAAACCTCGGAAGCAAGAAAAGCTAGATCTCGTGCACACGGACGTGTGGGGGCCTGCACCGGTTTCTTCCATTGGTGGATCTCAGTACTATGTTACTTTTATTGATGATGCTACCAGGAAGCTTTGGGTGTTCTTCTTGAAGCACAAGTCAGAGGTATTTGGGGTCTTCAGGAGATGGCAGGCAATGGTAGAACTCGAGACAGGAAGGAGGTTAAAATGCCTGAGATCAGACAATGGTGGTGAGTATTGTAGCAGGGAGTTTGAGGACTACTGTGCAGAGGCTGGGATCGTCAGACAGTGGATAATTTCAGGGACACCACAACAAAATGGAGTTGCTGAAAGGATGAACAGAACAATTAATGAGCGTGCCAAGAGTATGAGGATACATGCTGGATTGCCACAGCAGTTTTGGGCGGAAGCAGTTAACACTGCTGCCTACTTGATCAACAGAGGGCCATCAAAGAAACTTGAATTTGGGATTCCTGAGGAAGCATGGACAGCGAAGAAGATTGATTTGGCGCACTTACAAGTATTCGGTTGTACCAGTTATGTCCATGTTGATTCCAGTCAAAGAAGCAAACTAGACGCCAAATCAAAGAAGTGCATTTTCGTTGGATACGGAGGTCAACAGTTTGGGTATCGGTTTTGGGATCCCGAACACAGGAAGATCATTCGTAGTAATGATGTGGTATTTAATGAGAAAATGCAGCAGAGCACTGAATCAGAAACAAAACCTGTTGAGCCGTGTTTTGTGGATCCTGAAGAGGAGTCTACAAATTCTGGTCAGAAGACTCAGTCAGAGCAAGAACCTGAAGTATTGGCACCCTTTCCACAACTAAGAAGGTCCACTCGTAGTACTCATGGGAAGCCTCCTCAAAGATATGATGGGACTCTTAGTTATTTGCTGCTCACAGATAATGGCGAACCTGAATGCTTCACGGAGGCATTGGAGGTTGATACTAGGAAGGAGTGGGAGTTGGCCATGGATGATGAGATGGAGTCATTGGAGCAGAATCAAACGTGGGATTTGGTGGATCTGCCCAAGGGGAAGAAAGCACTGTCAAACAAATGGGTTTACAGGCTGAAGGAAGAGCAGAATGGGAAGAAACGGTACAAGGCCAGGCTGGTTGTAAAAGGATTTCAGCAGAGAGCAGGTATCGACTTCATGGAGATCTTTTCTCCTGTAGTCAAGATGAGTTCTATTCGGGCGGTGCTGAGCATGGTGGTAGTAGAGAATCTTCACTTAGAGCAGCTTGATGTGAAGATAGCTTTTCTTCACGGAGATCTTGATGAGGAGATATATATGCAGCAGCCGGAGGGATACGTTGCAGCTGGCACGGGTGACTTGGTTTGCAAATTGAAGAAAAGCCTCTATGGTTTGAAACAGGCGCCCATGCAATGGTATCTCAAGTTCGATAGTTACATGCTTGAGATAGGATACAGGAGATGTCAGGAGGATCACTGTTGCTACTTCCGGGACTTCGGTACATCTTACATTATCTTGCTATTATATGTTGATGACATGTTAGTTGCAGGAGCTAGCATGCATGAGATTGCAAAATTGAAGCTGAAGCTGTCAAGAAAATTTGCAATGAAGGATCTAGGAGCAGCGAAATAGATCCTTGGGATGCGGATCAGCAGAGATAGATCTAAACATATCCTCAGACTATCTCAGGCAGAGTACATCAGCCGAGTACTCAAGAGATTCTGCATGGAGGGTGCCAAACCTGTTGGCACACCACTAGGTGCCCACTTAAAGCTTTCAAAAGGACAAAGTCCGAAGACGCGGGTGGAGGAGCTCAATATGTCAAAAATCCCGTATGCATCGGCGGTGGGGAGCTTGATGTACGCTATGGTCTGTACGAGACCTGACATTGCTCAAGCAGTGGGAGTTGTGAGTCGCTTTATGAGCTGCCCAGGCTTGGAGCATTGGCGTGCGGTCAAATGGATACTGAGGTATCTGAGAGGCACGGAGCACATGTCATTGTGCTATGGAGGTTCTGAGATCCGGTTACAGGGCTTTGTGGACTCAGACATGGCAGGAGACTTGGACGGCAGGAGGAGCACGACAGGGTACTTGTTCACCTTGGGCAGTGGAGCCGTCAGTTGGATTTCCAGGTTGCAACCAGTTGTTGCATTGTCGACTACGGAGGCGGAGTATGTGGCAGCCATAGAGGCATGCAAGGAACTAATATGGCTTCAGGGCTTGATGAAGGAGCTTGGGAAGGAGCAGAAGGATTGCATGTTATATTCAGATAGTCAAAGTGCAATTCATCTGGCAAAGAATTCAGCTTTCCATTCAAGGACGAAGCATATTGACATACGGTACCACTTCGTGAGGTCATTGCTCGAGCAGGGACTCGTCAAGTTGGAGAAGATTCATACAAGTCAGAATCCTGCAGATATGTTGACGAAGGTCGTCACGGTGGAGAAGCTGAGGAGTTGTTCAGCTTCTGCTGGTCTTCATGCTTGAAGACGTTGAGGAGGCATCGTACCTATCTCACTAGGATGATTCAGTTTCAGTGGGAGCACAGAGGAGAGCCAAGTAACAAGAGGATATACCCAAGGTCTCCAAGTGGGAGATTGTTGGGGTATGTGGAGACCATTGGTGATAAAGAGAATTGAAGGAGAATCAATTCTGCATAATTCTGTCTGGCGGACTGTCGGAGTCGACTCGAGCTACAGTCGAGTCGACTCGGGAACAGTCGAGTCGACTCGGGAACAATCGAGTCGACTCGGGAGGAGAAAGACCAGAAGACCGAGAAAACCATGTTTCTGTCTGGACTGTCAGAGTCGACTCGAGCTACAGTCAAGTCGACTCGAAGCATCATCGTGTCGACTCGAGCTACAGTCGAGTCGACCCTAGATCGTGCCAGTTTTGTCCAGACGTGCCAGAGTCGACTCGAACCACAGCCGAGTCGACTCGGGCTCGCGGAAAATCGTACGGACGATTTTCTTTTGGTGTTTTTTGGTAGCGTTTCGACGGCTATGATCATCTGAAGGTCTTGAGACTATATATAGGACTCATGAGAGCCCTAGGAGTAGAGATATTCAAGGATATTTTGAGAGAGACTCTTGTTTTGTGCGGCTAGGGTTCTAGAGAAGAAGAGGATTGGGATCCTACTTCTTGTGCAAAGGAAATTCTGTGTGAATCTCTTGTAGAGCGATCGCGTGTGATCATTCGGGTGTGTGCTATCTCTGTAATCTGTTCATCCTAACTGAGATTTGGAGCAGTGGAGGACGTAGGCTACTTGTAGCCGAACCTCGTTACATCTTTGTGTTTGCTTTGCTATTTTCTTCCTATTTCTTCTTCCTTTGGTTTGATAATCCGCTGCGGTGCTCAAGTGTTTTACCCTGTTGATACCACGAGGTAATCTTTTGCCCTTCGTAGCGGAAGCGAAGCGGTGATCCTTGAGTCCGGTGTCGAGGGAGCGAGAGAGTGCTTATCCGTTTGCTTCTCTCTTTGCTTGTCCGACGTTGGTGGTTGTACCGGTGTGAGTGGGTTCCGGTGCAGGGCGTCGCCAACATTCTTTCACATTGAGAATTACAAAATGATATATTCTTGGTTTCCTCCAAGCATTCTAGTATATTCCATGCAATTGATTAATGAACTTTTCACTCAAATGTTTTGTATCATCAAAGTCAAACCTTTTGAGTTAACAATGTGAGGATTCATGCATATTTTTAGTCCCAAGCTATATACTAGATAGATCTTGGATACTTATACAGGATTAAAAAATTTAAATAACACCTTCTAACTAGCAATTTTGGAAGAGATCCTAGAACGTTGCAAATAGTATCAGAGAAGATCCAACTCATGTCTTATGTGGACTAAAGGATATTACAACACAAGCCTTTTGACGGTTGATTATGATATTTATGATTCGATTTGATTGGATCTAAACTCTTATCTTGGTGAGAAGACGCCAGGGCTTAAATGGGAGAGTGCGTGAGAAGCCATATGGGTATGTACCTAGTCCCACATCGGCTATGCTTATATAGAGTCAAAGAATCCAAATACACCTTATGGCTAAAAATGATCCTTGAAACAAAAGTAGAAAATAACGATTAAAAATAAAATCCAAAAGAAGAAGCCAGAAAAGACAATGTAATTCAATGGGAATTCAATGATCATGCTTAAGGTGGTGGAAACCTTGGGTTTATGTGGGGCCTAAAGTTTTTTGCCATCTAAATGATAGGATGGATGTGGATGTGCAGGTTTTCTTAATAACTTGTTCATTTGATATGGCTTGGGTCTTATTTTGTAAAGCAGCTAAATGGTACCTGGGTTGGGTGTTTTATATCAGTTTATTTTTTGATTGGTCTGTCTGCATAGGCACCTCGTAGTTAAATGTTATCCATGTTAATCCTTTCTTGGAATTGAAGGCTTAGATGGACTAGTAAAAAGAATGGGGTGAAAAAATGATTGTTGTCGAGCGCACTATTTACTGGTGATTAAGCTAGTGGAGTTGTTGCTTTTGTTTTGTAGGCTGGTAAGAGACAAGGATTTTGGTGGATGTGTGCAATGGATACAGAAGATAACCTCCTAGTGAGCTTGAAAATTTAAGGATGATGGCAAAACCTAGTTTTATATTTTTTTAGACTTTCATTTTCTATTTTCATGAAAATTTACCTAGATTTAATTTTCTACTTTTGTGATAATATTGTGTTAGGGCTTTTGAATTCCTATTATTAGTCAACATGGGATCCGATTAATCCATTAATTACAGGGATTTATTAGGCAGTTTCTTACTGACTTGTGAATCCAAAAAGGAGTCAAATTGAGCTCTAATTGGTTTTGATTTATTTCTTATTTTTAAGAGTCATTTCGAGAGAAGAAAAGGGATGCAGTTAAGCTTATTAGTGAGCTCTTTTTGCCAGCTTTTGAAGATGTGACATGAAGTTAAATCTGAGAATAAAATTATTCATAAGCCTTTTCCTTTCTTCTCTCCTGCTCTCTCCTCCAATTTCTCCTATTATTTTCCTTCCACTTTATCTCACCGTATTCTTGAATGCTCTAAGATGCTATGTTAGAATTTCTGCTTTAGCACAGCAGATCTCCTGAAATTCAGTTTTGAATATTGACAAACAGAGTTTTCATTCAGATTATTCTACATTTGAACTAAATATATGTTACTTGATCTCATGTAGTCTTTGTTTACCTGAAAGGATACCTCAATGTTTGTACCGAAGCACCAGACCCTAATGGCTCGTGTCAGTAATCTGGTGTAAAGAACATCAAAATTTGCATACTATCAAATGTAGACATATACTCAAATCCGTACGAAGTGTCAAATTGCATGGTGATCCTTCGGAAATCTTCCAGAAAATGGTGAATATATGGTTTAACTAGTTTGCCATGTTAATGAAGCATGCAGTAAATCTTTCTCCAGATCTTGGATTTCCTCTGCAGTACAAGGAGATCAAGGATATAAAAAAGTGGATTAAGATTAAATCTAGAATCTGTCATAAAAGGAATGTGATTGAGGATCCATGTCATCAAGAGCCCAATATTGGAGATTTCTTGCATCAAGACGATATGATTTTAAGAAGTGAAATTCCTTCCAAGTGAAACTTCTAAAATTCCTTCCAAGTGATGCTGCTTTTGTTCAAAATTCCAATTAACATCATGAATGAGAAAGAAGTTGTCATCCAACCACAAGTGGAGCTTGAACAATAAGATCCACCATATAGAGGATTTGACCAAGATATCCAAGAATCCAATAATTCCAATCTACACCAATTCCTTGATCCATTCAATTATACACCAAAAGATGCATGTTGCCCAGATGGACAACCCAAGAGGGGGGGGGGGGGGGGGTGAATTGGGTTTTAAAATAATTTAGATATTTAAAACGTTGTGGATGACTAATTAAAACTATTGCAAGTTGTTTAATTAAATGCTATGTGCTGTGAGTGATAAGAGAGGAAGAAGAAGAGAGACAATCAAACACAAACACCAAGTTTTATAGTGGTTCGGAGCTAACCCTTGCTAATACGTCCACTCCCCAAGTCTCACTTGGGAATTCACTATAACCCCCTTGGATTACAGCCGGTTGTTTTCCAAGCTCACAACCAAACTTGTTGTTTTACGAGCTCACAACGAACTCGGTCGGTTTTCCCAGGCTCACCAACTAGAACCACCCCGATTGTTTTCCCGGGATCACAATCAAACCCTTACACACGTTGGTTTTAATAACTAGGCTCACCAACTAACCTCTATACCCTTGATTCAATCCTCCGATTGAATCAAGCAAATACAAGTTGTAAATAAAATAGACAAACAGAAAAATAAGCTTCTCAAAAGCAGATGAAAGACAATATAATCTAAAAGGAGTTTAGAAGCCCTCAAATGCTTTTAAGTTGGAGAAGAGGAATAGCTTCTTAAACTTCGGTCTCCTCTTGAATGTGTAGTCGACTTGAATGCAAGAGGAGCTTCTTTAATTGCTGGGAAGATGTAGGTGGATGCAGTAAATGCAGATCTTCCCTTTTTCTCGTTGAAGAACAAGTTGCAGAGTTGAATGCTTGAATACTTGGAGTGGAATGGTTGTTGTCTACCTTGCTACAGTCCTCTGTGGCTATTTAAACCAACCCCCACGGAAACTAGCCGTTAGAGAGCTTTTTCTGCCCGTTCTGCACACTCTGTACAGTCTGACAATGTGTCCGTTGGTGGGTTGGAGTCGACTCGCGCGATCAGGAGTCGACTCGTCTGTAGCGGGAGTCGACTCATACTTTTCCGGAGTCGACTCTGCAACTG